>NW_028277058.1:18926742-19229772 GCF_059951505.1 Python bivittatus | reverse complement strand
GACATCCATGCCTGTGATTATAGTTTTCTTACACATGTTGGTCCATGTATGCTATCAAAATATCAGAGATTTTGACATGGATATGTTCTTTTTTGGAATCCCTAACTATCATATCATCAATAGACGCTGGTGTGTTTAAGCAACAAATAAGTAAATTAATTTAATCTGTGTCATCTTCTTTGAAGCTGAATGTCCTGGAGGATGCAGAAATGGAGGATTTTGTAATGAAAGGCATGTCTGTGAATGTCCAGATGGATTTTATGGTCCTCACTGTGAAAAAGGTAATCAAAAAGGGTTCTTCAGTTCTCTTCTGTACTTTGTTTATACAACAAAAGAAGCTAAGCAGTCACTTCTTTCCAAAATACTGTTTTGGAGGAATTTTTGGATATGGCTAGGAGGCTTCCTAAAATTAAATCTAAACACATAAGAAAAGTATTTAATGAACTGCAGCTCTTAAGAAAGCATGGTTTGTTTATACAAAAGATAAAGAAGTTTCCACTAAAGGATCTGAAAGGCAAAAAAGAACTGGCCAACGACTTAATGAGAATTCCGCTGGCAAAACATTAAGTTGAATGAACACTAACTGTAAAAAACTAAGTACCACGTTTGTTTTACTCTACCATCAAGAGAGTTTCCAATGTTCATTATAAATCAAGATTTTATCTGTGCAAAAGGACAGACTGCACGGGTCAGACCTATCGCATAGACTGTATACTTTCAGTTGAGCCCTGTTTGCCAGGACTAACCCTAATTGTTCCTCTTTGCCACAGGAGAGGGAAGAGTGTATTATGGAATCTCTTTCTAAAATGTTCCTAACTTGTACACTTGCACAACCTTCTGGAACCTGGTTTCTTCCAGATACGTTGACTTCAGCTGCATTATTTTCCTGGCCTCCATTTGGATGGCAGTTAATTATGGGAACTGAAGGATGAAATAGCTCTTTCCTGGCTTCCAGGGATCAGGAACCCTGACTGGCACATGGTTTTTGTTTACGTGGCCTTAGCATTGGGAGCAGGTCCAGTAAGCATAATCTATTTGTGTCTCATGCACTTAGGAATATATGAGTGTACAGCCCATTAAAAATGTTGTAAGTAAAATTTCAGTTTTCTTCCACTGGTTACAGTTTGGTGTTCATATATGCGAGTTATAGAAAAACCTGGCTGAAAATCAAGCTTAAGATCTTACTTATAGAGTATCATTGGATTGTCTGCCAGTGAATCAACACTTTTCTTTGCAGGAAAGAAAGGTATCTCAGTTGTGAGATGAAAAGTGCTTTCTATTTTAAGATCTGTCCTCGCAATACATTTATGCCAATTGTTCCGTGGTAATATTGGTTCTTCATTCTCTTTAAATCAGCTCTGTGTACACCACATTGCATGAATGGAGGACTCTGCGTCATGCCTGGATTGTGTATCTGTCCACCTGGTTTCTATGGCATCAACTGTAACAAAGGTATGATGGGAAGGAACATGAATAGATACCTAGAAAGAAACATGTACAGTGGTACCTCTACTTACGAATTTAATCCGTTCCGTGACTCTGATTGCAAGTCAAGTTGGTCGCAAGTCGAAGTAAATTTTCCCATAAGGTTCAATGTAATTACCATTAATCTGTTCCGGCGTCCGCGGACCATGTGTCGGGCGGAAAAATGACCACGGACCACATGGAACTGGCGGGAAATGGCCGCGGACCACGTGGCACGGGTGGAAAAATGGCCGCGGACTATGTGGAATGGGTGGGAAATGGCCGCAGACCACGTGGCACGGGTGGAAAAATGGCCGCGGACCACGTGGAACGGGCGGAAAATGGCCGCGGACCACATGGAACGGGCAGAAAATGGCCGCGGATCCAGTTCATAAGTCGAGGCGAGTTCGTAAGTAGAGGTAAATTTTTGGGGCCGGAGCTGGTCGTATCTCAAAAAATTTGTAAGTAGGTGCGTTCGTAAGTAGAGGTACCACTGTACTGGCACCTCCTAGCATGTAGTTGGCTTAGAGTTTGCACAGGGTTGTACTCCTGGGTCCTCTGTATTTAATCCTTGGTTGCACTTTCCTTTTGATCACAAACACCAAATGAAAGCAATATGGCCTAGCTGACTCTCAGTAAAAATTAAGTATAGAATGAGCCTGGAGGATTCTTGAACAATCTCATTTCCATTGAGTTGTTTTGTTTGTTTGTCTGTCTGTTTGTTTAGGGTGGCAGAACCTTAATATCATTCACCATGCAAACAGATAAATCAGCACCAAGCACCGTACCTTTCTTACTGCTGCAGCTCCAATGAACACAAGCTGCAGTCCTCCAGATGGTTTTAATTTCCGTTTCAATCAGCCTCAGCCAACATGGTCAATATTAAAAACTTACAGAAGTTGTAGCCCACAACATTTAGGGAACACTAAGATGCCTACTCCAGAGAAAGTATGCTGGCTATCTGCATATATAAACATGGTGCTTTAGATGAGGATATTACATTTTATTGAGCTCTTTAGCTTTTGAAAAGACTGTAAATTGTATTGAACTTTACTAAAGCTTTACGTAAATTATCTATTACATTATATATAATATTTTAATGCTATATCTCACAGCAAACTGTACAAACATCTGTTTCAATGGAGGAATATGCTTTTATCCAGGAAAATGTATTTGTCCTGCAGGTCTGGAGGGGGATCAGTGTGAAATCAGTAAGTCTTGTTTTTATTTCATTTAATTAAATTAGAAATATTTTACTTGAAATTTCTAAAATACCAAAAGAAGGTACATACTATAGAGTCCAAATGTGACTTATCTATCATAGTACAGTCCTCCCATGGGACTGATTTTTGTCCTTTGTATACTAAGAATACACATGATGACAATTAGATACCATATTTATGTTATTACTCAATATGAGAAATCCCAGATGCACAAGCATTCCTGATTATAATAAATTATTAACAATCTAGATAATGGATATAGATTACAAAAATACAGGTATCAACTAGAAAAATAATGCAGTTACTAGCTTAAAAAAATTGAAGTGGCATAGCATTCTGTGCAATTCTAGATAAGTCTCCACTTAATCCCATGTGAATAGGTATAATTACATTTAGAGATTAATAGCACATTATAAGCAAAAGCTTACAACAGGGCTTCTATGCTTCTATGCCCTTTTTTTTAATTCCAAGGAAAATTGAAGGCATCTATTGGGATCAGAGTAGTGTGGAGTAGAAGACAGATTTAATTCTCTTTCCTGAAACAGTTTTGTTTTCAAAGCAAAAAAACAAAAAATGTTATGTTGCCCATGTTTGTGTTACCTAATATATGTAAATGTCTTAGGATCCTTTCCAGCAATCAAAGAACTACTCCTAGCATGTCCAAAAGCTTTTATATGCCCAGTGAATTCTAAAACTTTATTTTGTTGAACATGTTTCATTCTGCACAATGAAAAATACTGTTGTCTTGAATATCAAGCAAGAGTTCCTGCTCTTATGGGGCATAGAGGATTAAGATGTGGATGAAGGCAGGGCTTTCTGACTAAGGCCGTTGAGAGGAAGAATATATTTGAAACCTGGCTGTTGAGGAGTTCTCAAGAAATCTCTTAAGGCTCTAAGCCTCTCTTTAATGAAATGGCCATTTGCTTCTTCAGAGGTATTAGCTGTCTTTCAGAAAATATCACAATTACCCGCTCCTTAATCAGAACAGTCTTCAAGCCAATTAATACCTAGCGGCTGATTTATATATACATTCATCCCCATCCCTTTATTTCCTTTCAGGATGAGCAACATGATGCAAAGCTTAGAAAAGGAAAAAGCAATAATAAATAAATTAAAGGCATGAGATAAGAAATGGAAATATATCTAAATCCAGTTTATATCAGCATCATTCACTACATCTTACCCATGTCCTTTCTTTGCAAACTATCCATCCACCACCTCCACACATCAATTTGTACATTATCTTTTGATCTTTAAATGTTTCATCTTTCTTGTTGAGGATCTCAGCTCCACCCAACCACAACTTTCTCTGCCTTCCCCTTTTTCTTCAACCCATTCACTTTTCGTTCATCTATTTGTTTTGCAGTTTGATCCTCATTCATTCTCTCAATATGAGCAACCCACTCAACATGCATATTTTGTACTGATCATTCATGCCACTTTTACACTGGAAAAATGATATGTCATTGAGAACTTCATGTCACCAATATATCCTCCACTAATTCTCTCACTCTTTCATCATAAATACCAGATCTATCATCCTTTCAGATTTACATTCATTCCTTTACTACTAATACATATGGACAGACTAACATTTAAGCCACACATTTGAAACAAACAGTCCTTTTTCTAAGCAGATAACTCACAAAGCAATCACCATTCTCTTCATTCTTGGGTCTCTCACAGCCTTGGGTCTCTCAAAGTCACCTTTTCTGTGTTCTGTTGTCTTCTTGTTTCTACCCTTCATGTCACATGACAGTATAATACTGCACAACTGTTCACAAAACTCATCTCTGGGTCTTCCAATATCACCATTCTCTGAACATATGTGTGCAACTAGCAGCAATCTCTGAATTCCTATTTTCATACGCATCCCAGCAACCTTGATTACATCATTTCTGACATATATTTTAGCCCATGTACTCTTAATTAAGCTTACATCATCACTGCACTTCCATGCATGTATTCATTTGCACAAGATTTAACCACTTTCATTCATTCATTTCTACAAGAATGAACCATCTTCATTCTTTTGTTAATTCATGGTCTGTATCATTTACTCCTCCTACATTCCAAACCTCAACCTTCTGTAAGCCATGGTCATCACCAAATGGGCCCATAGATATTGATCATTACCCCCTGTCATGGCTTTGGTCAATCAAGACTTTCACATAACACTTTTTAGTAATACAGAGAAGATACAGATTTCATTAGCGTCCTTAGTTGTACCCTTGCCAAATGCAGCATTCCCCGCTAACGGTAAGGGTAATTCCAGCCAGTTTTAGCCACTATGTGCAAAAGCAACCAAAGCACAGCTTTATCCCATGCATATACCCACTTAGCTTCTATTCAAGCTAAGATCTCTAATATACAGACTACCTTGCATACTCGGGATGTGCTGAGTTCAAACACCGTACTAAGCCAGAATAGTTTGTTTGGTTTTGCAGAAGCATGTTATGTGGGTACAGGAATTACAGTTTGTAAACTATGGTTTATGGCTTAGTGTTTTTTAAACCCACCCATTATGGGTCATTCAACAACTATGGTTAAAACAAATCAGTTTCTGAACCCAAGTGGCTACTGAATGCGGGAATTCAGGGTTTCTTTACCTTTCACATAATTGTCTTATTTGGGTTGTTATCACTTAAAAAGTGTGGTTCCATGCAGCCCATCAGCAATCCATTTGCAGCCCCCAAAGCTCCCCAGACTGGGCAGGTCCAACATGTTTAGCCTTTTTTTGCTTTGGAGGATTTTAAAAAGTGAAATTATGGAAAGAAGTTACAATGTGCCCTTTCTCAGCTGAAATATGTTGTACAGTCTTGTTTTATGTCAAAGTAGCTGTTCTGAATGTGTAACCATCCCAGAGCTGGTGTTGTTGGATTAGCTTTAACTTAAATAAAACAAGGTACCACTGTCACATTTACTATTCCTAGGCAAATGCCATCAGCCATGTCGAAATGGAGGTAAATGTACTGGTAAAAATAAATGCAAGTGCTCCAAAGGCTATCAGGGGGACCTTTGTTCAAAACGTAAGTAGGAGATCTTTTTAAGTATTTATAGCAGATTCAGTTAATCAGTAAATCAATAAGCTTTATTACAGTCATTGACCAAATTTAAAAAAACCAAGACAACAAATTCTGAGAAAGCAAATAAAAATCATAATAAAACTAAATAATTATAAAATTGATGTGATCCAAGTACTATATATCTAACTAGGAAAGCAAAAAATAGCTACATTCATAGAAATAAAACCACATTGGTCAGACAATCATAACTATAAACAGAATGAATCCAGATGGCCTGGAAATCTGACCAGATGGGGAAACATTAGCTGTAATAGGGCATATTTGTAATAAGAGCAATATACTAAAACATGTATTAATGTTTCATTAACTCCTTCACCACAAAGGCAAAGTCTTTGTTTGAATGGACTACAGGTAGTCCTTCTTTAGCAACTACAATTGGGATCGGCAACTTGGTCATTAAGCAAAGTGGTCGCTAAGTAAATGCAAGGATTTGTCGTAAAGTTACTTTTTCATCACGGTTGTAACTACGAACAGTCGCTAAATGAGGCAGTTGCTAAATGAGGACTACCTGTATCTCAAAATTTCCTCTCAAGAGCACTTGTTCAAAGGATAGTAAATCTTGCCACATTTTGGGTTTTCTGAATTTGGGAACTGTTATGTGGCTTAGATATCTTGATGGCTGGAAGAAAAGGGGAGGGTGGCAGATTCAGAAGGCCTCTGTCTTCATATTAACATCATGTTGGCAAGTATTGTACAGTATAAGATTCTTCTATAAAAAGACATTGACTTTGATATTAATATAACCCATTATAGCTGTCTGTGAACCTAGCTGTGGATTATATGGGATCTGTATTGAGCCAAACACATGCCAATGTCAAGATGGCTGGCATGGAAGGAACTGCAATAAAAGTAAGTCCCAATACATATGACTTTTCAGATCTGTCTGCATGTAACAGGGCTGTAGTGATTTGGGGTGATGTAGTAGCAATGGAATCTTATCTGTCAGCTGAAATCCTAGCATGCAAGATAACTATTAAACACTATGTACATCAGTCTAGAATGACTGATGGTGAATGAGTTGTCAGTTATCGCGCTCCAATCAACTCGGTTCCAAGCAACAGTTTTCATTAATGGCATAGTGCCACATTTTGAAATAATGGCTGGTGCTGTGATAGCACAAGTACTACAGCTGCCTAAATTTGCTCTCCAAATTCAAACAGCTAAGTTAGTGCAGTTCCACAGTTGTGAATCAGCCTGGGCCAACAGTCGTACTCCATTTTAAGCACTTATTTAGAAGACCATAGACTTACTGAACCAGGACATGGTCTTGAATACTCTCACTGTAAAACATTTTCTCAAATTTTACAATCTTTGTTTCACAATTTGGGCCTTATTGCAATCCACCACCCACTCCCTCTCCCTCTCCCTCTACACACACACACACACACACACACACACACACACATACACAAATGCTAACAGTAATCTCATTATCCAAAAGAGGATTTTTATAAAGGCAAAGAGAAGGTGTTAACGTGTTCAGGCACAAAAAAATAAAACAGAAAAATAATTTTTATTCTATCAGACCCACTGAATTAGGAGGATGAAGGAAATGGGATATCATGGAAGTTAGAATAGCTGGCTGGATTCCACTGTACAACATTCTGTTGCAGAAACAAATGAAATATTGTGCCACTTTAAGCTGTTAAACAAACAGATTTATGATGGAATAATCTGTTAAATGCACCATACAGAAAACAATGGCATGAATTGGTTTTCTGAACTGTAGCATCTGTACTTTAGAGTGTAACATGATAGATCCATTAAGATAATGGAAGAGTAGTATTATTCACAGTTAAATATAAGTTATACAATTTCACTAGCATAAAGACAGTGTTAGACCCGTGAGCTTGGTTTCAAATGCAGAATACTGTTCCATGTGAAATACTAACAGTGACAACAACACATCTCCTTTGGTGGTTTCTTTACTTTTGAACTGGGTCTTTTTTTAGGGTATGGAGCCAACCTTCTTAATGCCCTGAGGCCAACAGGCACCAAGCACAGGCAGCACACGCCTTCACCTAAGCAGGCTGAAGAGACCCAAGCGGTCCCGGAATCCAATTATATCTGGTGAATGGCAACTTCTGAAATGTTTTGCATTACACAACGTTCTAGCCTCCATTAACCTGTCATGTGTTCAATATTAAAAATGGTGTTCATTATGTTTTAAGATTACTGGCCTGAATTTTATTAGCTTCATTATAAACCCCAGAGCTGATACTTACTATTCTTTTAAACTTTTATTTCTCTAGCACGGTTATATAGGCTTCCTGTTTTCAGTGCTTTTGACTGATTTCTTTTTGTACTATATTTCAGTTCTTTATTGAGATAATAGTTTGTGTGTGTGTGTGTGTGTGTGGGTGGGTGCGCATGCTCAGAAATTCCTCAGAATAAATTGATGGTCCATAAGGATGAATTTTAAAACGACAGCCTAGAACATACAGTTTTTCTTGTACTCAACCTAGCTTAAACAAGTAGAAGAAATAGAAATTGAGGTTGGATTTCTATTTCAGAGTGAAGGGCTTCTAGTATTTTGTTTAATTTTTTTTAACTTAAAATCAATTTGTTTCCACAATATGCTCTATATGAAATGCAACAGGACTGTGGCATTGAAACATTATAATATATTGGAAATAAAGTGGAATTATGAACTCACTCTTTGCATTGGCTTATAGCAATATAATATATTGTACACAAAACAGCTCTTGTGTAATAAACATTTTTGTACTTATAATTATATATTAAATAAAGATGCTGCTTTATTTTGTTTGTGTTGAGATGTAACAATTCATGAAGAAGAAACTGGGGCTGGCCAGACATTTCTTAATATATATTCTGAAAAGGAACAGAGCATTATAACGCAAACATTTTTAAAAATCATATAAAAATAAGAAAAGCATTCACCCACCCTACTAGAGAGTCCTTATGGGTAATAAGGACCCACACTTAAACCACTATGACTTCATAAGACATTCTGTAAATTAAGTCACTGAATCTTGGTAGAGTGATACAAGGGAGACTCTCAGTGGGCCCCAATTGCCCAATCTGGAATAAAAGACCCCCTTTCATCCTAACGCTTTACATACTGGGCTATGACTAAGACAGCTGCAAGGAGATAACCCTGGTGCAAAGATCCAACGTCACCTTATATATTGACACCACATTATTGTTATCCATTCCTCCTATCCTCTGTCTTCTTTGAACTGCTTTGAAACCAAAAACATCAGCAGGAACTTTACTGAGAGCAGAGAAGCTGCAAGAATGCAAGGGCCTGTACACATGACTCTGTAAGGCAGTGTTTCTCAACCTTGGCAACTTTAAGATGGGTGGATTTCAACTCCCAGAATTTCCCATGGCTGGCTGGGAAATTCTGGGAGTTGAAGTCTACCCATCGTAAAGTTGTCAAGGTTGGGAAACACTGCTCTAAGGAGCTAATACACTTTTTAAATCTATTATATACTCGCTGGGAAAGGGTGGAGGGCTGTCCCTGAAATAATTCAATATTATTCAAATTCAATAATTTGAATAATAAAGCAGCAATCCTCTGTACACTTATTTGGTAGCAAGTATTATTGAACTCAGTAACATTGTCCAACAGTGGCACAGTTGACCTTTGAACAGCCTCGCTGCTGCCTTCTGGATCAGCTGCAGCTTACACGTTGTCTCCAAAGGTTGCCCTATATGGAGTTCATTACAGCTATCTAAATGGCTGGTGCTCAGGACCTGAGCTGGTAATCAAGGCTTTCAAGGGGAACTAAGGTATGGTTTGCTCATTGTACCACAATAATGTAGTTTGTCTGGTTTTGATTAACATGTTGGCTATCAGGCCACTGTGGTCTGTAAACCATGTTTTTTTATTTGAACCATGTCTAGTTTATTCAATAAACCATAGCTAAATGAGTCAGCACAATGTATAAATCAGGTCACCGTATAACTAACTTGTTTTGGGTCTATTCAAACAGAATGTTAAAGCACTTTCTATATTATTGAGATGTTAGAGTAATAATAATATTAATTTCTATCCCATTTTATTTTTTGGTGGACATTATAAATGAATTATAACTTACATTGTAGCACATTTTCAATTTAAAACCTATTAATTATTGTGATCTTCCTACACATGTGTTTTTGTTAATGCAGTCTACTACTATGATGTCAATTGCTCAGAAATATGTTAGAAATAAAAAGATTGAATACAGAATTAAATTACAATTCATTTGTTTTAGAAGTATTATTGCATTCACTCTGTATAGAGAAACAACTTTGAATGTAAATTAAAAGCAAATGAAAAGCATTCTCCATATGACAGGCATGCCAGAAATAGAATAGGCAACTATTTTGGGGCCCAGCGCATTGGCAAGGACTATCACAAATGCCTGCTCTTTGAATACTTTTTTGCCTGAGAGACACTAATTTAAGTTCCCATGATGCACTGAAACAATGTTATGGCAGGAGGATTGAGGGGAAATTTTAAAAATAGCTTATGCTAAGCCAAACTATCAGCCAAGAGGCTTATGACTTTTAATACAGGAGGGGTCACTAGATGTAGGGCTATCAGATCTGGTTGCAAGAATCCAGACACCCAGTAAACAGGGGCAAAGAGTTATAGAAAGTTCTAACCCTTTGCTCCCATCTAGTGGCCATCTGTATTTTAACAGCCCAGATCTGGTCACCCTACTAAATAGTATTCCATTGCAGAGCCCTTCAAGCTCTGAATATATTTATTTGAACTGAATTTCAATGGGATATCATTGTTTTGCCACAATTAATTGTCTTTATTTAATGTTATATAGTCTAACATGGTAGGCCTTACATAGTTTAATACTTAGCACCAGTGAAACCAAGCGGGAATATCCCTCTATTCCCATAGGGTTGGCTGACACATCTTAGAGAGAAATCTTAGCTCCTGTGAAAGTAGTTTGTGTTTTGTGCTTTATTGTGTTCTGAATCATGTTTCTCCATGACATTTATTTAGTGTCTTGTTCCTTTTTGTAACTGATACACTGCCAACTTAGCTTTTAATAAAGCAATTATTTCATTATTAAGAATTCAAGATATGTGTAAAAAATTATCACACATATTATCGCTTGTGTGATAAAGGCTTTAATGCATCCTGCTTCTGTATTCCAGTTGGACATTTTAATTACTTAATCCTGAATAATGATACAATGATATGTACTTATAAGGGAATAAGCCCCATAAGCTCAGTTGAATAAACTTGTGATGAAAAATAGGAATGCAACAAACCAAACTTACATATTTACTTAGAAATAATTTCCACCAAGTTCAGTCAGGCTTACTTCTAAAGAATAGTACATAAAATTGCAGTTAGCCCTAATGAAATAATTATTTTTATGCATGGAATGATCCACTTTCATCTATAATTTTAGGAGCGCTCAGTAGTGCAAAGTTTGAGAACTAGACTATAATGTATGATAAAATGGGCTAAAATTTTGGTTACAATATACAAATGGAACAATGGGAAAATACGTAGTTGAAATGACAGAAATTTACATTATGTTCTAATCTTAAAGAGATTTTTTTATAAAACGATGTACCATTGATATATGTCACCAGAGAAATTGTCTAAAATGTATAAAGGTACTTCAAATTTATGTTGGAAGTGTGAACAACAGGAAGATACATTTTATTATGTTTGGTGGATGTATAAAAAAGCCAGAAAGTTTTGGGTGCAAGTATATACACTAATTCATTAGATCTTAAAGGCTAACATACAATTGAAACCAGAAGCTTTCCTTTTGGGATTGATGGACAGACAGCTGAAAAAAAGTCATGGAACTTTGTTTTCATATATGATAACTGCAGCGAGATTATTATATGCTTAAAAGTGGAAAGATTCAGCACTATCCATAACGGAGGAATGGTTGTGAAGATGAAGATGATGGAACTTGCAGAGATGGCCAAACTGACTTCCTTGATTACAGCAAAGACAACATCTACATTTATTGCTGACCAGAAACCCCTTATAGACTTTTTGCATGAAGCAGAAAAAATGATCTTATGATTTATGGCTGTGAAGATTAGAAAAAATAGACAATAGGAAAAAAAGAGCTTTTCTTTTTGAAACCATAGAGTTAAAGGTAATTTTGTAATTGTATTTATATTTGCTGCAAAGAAAATCGAAAGCTACTTCTTTCTATTTCTTTTCATTCTTTGTCTTTTGTCTTTTTTCCTTTCTTTACTTTATATTAGTTCTTGTTAGTTTTTATCTTCTGTTCAAAACTTAATAAAAATTATACAAAAAAAAGAAGACGAACTGTAGAATAGCTTTCCTTGAAGATTTCTTGGCCCAAACAACTCCCATCGTTCCCAGATCAAAGAAAACTTTAGGAATTCTATGAATTGTATTGCTACCAATCTATGGTTCTTTTCATTATACATTTTATGAGCCACAAAACATGGCTTAGCATGATATGTGAGCACAGCATTTGGCTGATAAGAGCAATACCTGAAATACAACTAAGACCTATACATCTAAAAGGAATCATATGCAATAAAATGTATAGGTAAGGTAGAAGAGATCTTACGATTCTTGCACTGTAGAAAAACTGGTGTCTGTTTAGCTCAATGTTTCAATTTTTATTACTTGATTATTTAAAACCATTAAATAACTTTTGCAGCTACTTACAAGACTTCACGGAAACAAACATCAGCTTGATTGGTAAATTGCACTGGTGGATTCCAAACTGTTATCTTATGGACTCTCAGAATGTTTGCTTTGTCCAAAGCGAATGAGTTTGTCCAAAACCTCTTTCATCAAAAATTTTCCTCATTCTTTTATTATGCACATCATCTAACGATCTGAACTTAAAACTCTAATAAATCATTGCTGGAATCTTAACCAGTAATAGAGAATAAACGCCTAACAAGAACAAATCATTATTTTTTTCCAAAAATCTATATCCACAGTAGTAAAGTTGTAACATAAACATGTATTTGAAATGTGTACTTTATGGTTTCTAAATGTAACAACTATCACATCAAAAGAATTATCAAACTTCTGTTTTGTGCTATATTTGATTCTATATTAATAATGTTGTAAATGCTAAATAGTGGGTGCATTATAAACTGAAGATGACTCATGAACATCAAGAGAGATGGTAGAACAAGTTCCTAGTGCTACCAATGAAAGGGTATTGTGTACTTCTTGTATCTTTCTGTTCTATCTTTTCCTCCCCTTCTTCCTGCCAGGGTTGCATAATAATCTTTTTAGCCAACAGGTTATTTCATAAGAAAAAGGACAGATGGTGGAAAAACATGGGAATTCCTGGAGCAAAGATGTATTAAAAAACTAACAATACTGTGCACATAAGTGTTATTATAACGTGGAACGGCAACCATTGTACAATGGCTCAGGCACCATCCCAAAAAGAGTTTTCAGTTGTCCAAGTCTTATGAAATCTTGTGAGATATCAAAATCTTATGAAACATCGTTCTTGTATCTTATCTTTACTGTGGTTTGGGAGCACCTCTTGGTGGGAGTCTGATAGTGCCTGCAGGTGTCAGCATCTCGAGCTGTGCTTTATAATGCAGGATGGTAAAAAGCCAGTGTTGTGTAGCAATAAATTGGATGGGGGCTGGAAAGACCCAATTTTCAAGATCATCCTTCGTTATGGAAGATCACTATGTGACTTTGAGCCAGTCATTGTTTCAGTCCAAATTCTATCAAAGGTGTATTTTTGTGGGGAAAAGGCAGGATGTAAATCAAATTAAAACACAAATAAGCAGATTCTGCCTTGTATTCCTTAAGATATGTTCATTGAGTAACAATTACACTTAGGGAAAAATATTAGCACAACCATAACTGACAAAGGGCTCCAGTATAGATCCTACCCATGAAAAATAATCTTAGTTTAAAACTTTGCAGTTCATTAAGAAAAAGCTTGAGGCTAGGATATTTGAAAGATCCATATGAATCTGACTTCAGGTGAAGACTACCTTCAGAAGATCTGTTGTATATCTCCCACCACCAAAGATGTTTAGTAGCTAAGAACATAGAACAAATCCTTTAATATGGTAACATTTCACTATAGCATTTCCATTCAAAGTAAAAACCATCTGTACCAACAGTTTTTAGGCAGACATCTTACTCAGTTTGACTTTCAATGGTTTCTAAGAAATGGTTAAATTTTTTTCCTGCACATTTTGATTCTGCAGTTCTAGTTTTCGTTTTTGTTATTTGCAAATGTTTGGTTTGATTGAGTTTTGCAATAGAAACCACTTTCAAAGCCAATCTTAGGGCAAAAAAGGGATATAGCATGCTTCTATAAATAAACTAAAATAAATATTGGAATAACAAATTTATTTGCTCTATATTGCCCCCCTGTGTTTCCTTCCCATGAAAACTTGTTAAAGTATCTTGAGACCACACACAGATAAAAGGAGAAGAGCTATGTTAGGCCTGCACAATATCTTGAGGATTTTAGGAACAATGAGAAAACAGTTTGTTTCTTAGTATTTAGACTGAAACTCCTTTTGATCATTCAGATGGCTCTGTTCTTCCCAAAAAGGATCAATCAATTTCCTCTGGCACCAATCAAAAAACAAACAACTAAATCAAAGAAGGTCATCCATTAAGCACAGAAAATACAAAGAACTATGCAGATGATGATTTATTAAGTAGTTAGACATATGTTCACTTGTTAAACAACTTGAAAATGTCCAATTTAACATAAGGAAGAGACTGAAATTTAAGCTTGTACTTCATCTCCTTGTTTCAAACCTTCTTTTACAGATATATTTGAAATCATGAAAGATAAATGAAACCTCACTATCCTAATAGAAACATAATTGGAGCCATCATGTCATTTGTTTTTGATTGCTCTTGTTTTTGAAATAAAACAATATTGGTTCCTTATGTGGCATTCCACTTTTATTTTTGTTTTAATTAGTAATGGCAAATGGTAAGTAATTAAAGTCAAAGAGATTACTGAAAGCAAAAAAAGAGATGCTGGCATGCTGAACATCTTGCTAGCAAACTCCACGCAATAGCAAAATGTAACACAGAAATGAATGGGGACATCAACATCATCTTTACTTTTTTTTTTTTTTTTTTTTTGGTGCCTTCAAGTCAGTGTTGACTCCTGGCAACTGCCTGGACAAGTCCCTGAGGTTTTCTTGGCAAGATTTCAGAAGTGGTTTGCCACTGCCTGCTTCCTGGGGCTGAGAGAGAACGACTGACCCAAGGTCACCCAGCTGGCTTTGTGCCTAAGGGAGGACTAGAACTCACGGTCTTCTGGTTTCTAGTCTGATGCCTTAACCACTACACCAAACTGGCTCTTTGCTTACTCATATTGCTAACTATATTTTACTATTCTAATATAATAGTTATCTAGATATATATTGCAGTAAGCCACTTTTACCTATACCATTAGTCCAAAGCATTTTAAGTTGAAGGATATGATGATTCCCTTCCCATCCATTGCATAGAAACCAATGAGATACTTTAACATTAATAATGAGACAGCGTAACAGGCACCTCTAGCAACCCATTTCTAGAGATCACAGATCAGAACAAAATCAGAACACAAACAGCCCTCTACGTCTAGTAAAATAAATCCCTTAGCAAACACAGTTCACCGCTCCTTGAAGTGGAGTTGTTGTTTTGAATCTCTCTGGAAAAGCAGCTGGCTATAAAGGAATATAAATCCTTCTGGTAATATCTTTCAGGATTCAGGAATGAAAATAATCCACCAAGATTTCTAGGTGCCATGAATAACTACAGAAAAGCATGTGGTAACGGCTTGATTTTTTTTTTTTTTTCCTGAAGCTTGGCTAGTTTTCTTCAAAACTAGCTTTTCTCTGAGGCCCAGCCTCCATTTGGTATGGGTGTACCAGTTATTGTTCCACTTTTCTTTGGAAGTCTAATCCTTTTCTTTATGCCTAATATTTAATCCATGTTTATCTTTACTGTTGGGTGTCTTACAGTAATGACATTTTAAACAGACTTTGGTGCCAAGTTGTGTCTTGAGGCACAGAAGTGAGAAATATGCTTCAGAAGGCCTAGGTCTCCCCAGTTAAACTAATAGATACTGCCTACGGGCCCTGGTGTCTTCTTTCAGATTTGATCACATAATCCTGGTTGAGGGGAGGAAAATATGGTGGGAGCAGCAAATACCAGTTGAAAGCAATAATTGGTGCACCATCCTGGGCTGCTCTGGTGAATGGAGAAGATCCCTGGTAAACCTCAGGATATCCAATATCCAAAGTGATCTGTTGAAGACTGGAGTGTGGAAGGAGATACAATACAATGGTCACAAATACGCCAGGGTTTTTTTTGTTTTTTTCCTGTTGGGTACCATGAGTGTATCAAAGAGAGTTATGTGATCCTTCCTCAACTGTCTGCCAAGCTGGGCTTTCCACTGTTTGCCAAAATCTGTGTTTGGAAAAATGTTGTTGTTGTTTTTGGTCGGTTTGTTTTTGTTTTTTGTTTGGCAGCTGGTTCTGGGGATCTCTTTCATCTAACCCAGTGTTGTCCAAACTTGCCACTTTAAGATGAGTGGACTTCAACTCCCAGAATTCCCCAGCCAGCATGGCTGGCTGGGTAATTCTGGGAGTTGAAGTCCACTCATCTTAAAGTGGCCAAGTTTGGACAACACTGATCTAACCAAAAGCCGAAAGACATTAGATTGCACAGTAAATCATTCAACTAGACTAGAGCGTGATGGCTAGACCACAAAGAAAAATAATAGAAATATATACAGTTTAAACAATTTTAGTATTAAAATGCACCAGCATAACAACATACGATAGGTATAGCCTATTGTTTTCAACAACCTTTTAAACTGTTGTTATTATTACTGTAATTTTGTGGCTCTGAGAAGTTTGAGATTTATTATCTTGTGATTTTTTTCCTTTTTCAAAAATGAACCATGCTGACTATAAGTGGACGTAAGATTAAATAAGATTATATACACGTTTATATAAGATATAAGATTGCTTCTTTAATAGCTTTCCTAGTTCTTGTAGTAAATATACTTATCAAGAAGCGCATCTTTGAACCATTGCCCGTGAGGCTTTTAGTTCTGGCATAGGCTGAGAAAAGCCTGACATCTATCAATTCACTCAACTCCCCAGTTTCACACAATATACTGAACCGTAAGCTAGCCAACCATAAGCTAACCACCACACGTGTGAACTCATGGCTCAGCATGATCTGTAAACCCATCGCATGGTGACTATGAAATGGGAGATCCTTCCTTAAACATTAACTTCAGCAATGAACTCACTACACTGTCATAGGCCAGCCACAATATAAACATAAACAGTTGTGTTATAGGGGTAAGGCAACTGATCAGTCTCGTTATATATTAGCTACTCATCAGTACAAAAGGTATATGTCGATAACTGTCTTATTCCTACCTGGAATACCAAGGATTGAACCTAATACTTTTTCCATCACAGCCTCACACAGGCAAAACAAGGATATTCATACACTGTAAGCGTATTATGTAGCAGGGTCCAAGCATTCTGGATTATAATTCACATCATCCCTGATCACTAGCCATGCTAACTAGGGCTGATCAAAATTGGAATTCAACCATATCTAGAGGATCGCAAGTTCCCTGCCTTTGCCACGTAGGCAAATAATAATGAGAGGAAGAACATGGAATTCTGGAGCACTATTTGTATTTTTAATGGATAATGATATCATAATCTCTGATTTTAGCAATTCACCACAATTTGGGGAAAAATAATTTGTGATGAATGGTACCCTACACATTGAATATTTTGCTTATGTTCTTCATCACTATATGATATGCAGGAGTATTACAAACTGAAAGTGATGAACTTTGACCTTTCCTCTGTAACACTGTGTGAATGGAGCAGGATAAGTTAATAAAAAAAGTCTCATTGTAAGCACCAAAGAAAACACAGTGGACTTGTGACGGTGCTCTGCAGTTTCTTATTATGCCTGTGGGGAGTAGGGAGGTAGGCAAAGAGAGGAGCGCCCCTTCTTATTTTGCTTCGACTTATGGCACCTGACAAGAGTACTTGCCACCCGATTACCCGAGCGCTAGGCTTGTAGGAGAAGCTTCCTCGCTATGGATCCTTCAGAGATATGTGGAATATATCTCTCAACACCCCCAACTATGCTGCCTAGCAATAATGAGAGATAGTAAAAACCATCTGGAAAGCACCACATTCTAGGAAGTAGTGTGTTTTAGGAATTAGCTCACCCTGCCGGCATATGAAAGGTGCAAGGCAGTTCCAAGACTTGAAAAGAAGGGCTGTGAAATTCTTAAGGACAGCCAACCCCCTTCAATACAAGCATGCTAATTCAGACCCTCCTTGAAGTTTTCTTGTGTGTCTCGCATTGAGCTCCTATTCCCATAACGTTGTTTTTAGCACAGCAGTAAAGCTACTCAGGGGGGTTCTGTCTCTTGTTTAGTTGGTAACAGATTTACAAAAGATGCATCAAAACAGAAGGGCTGGAAAGGCCATACAGCCAGCTTGTCCCAGAGCATTTCATATCCAGCCGTACTCATGACAATCAGACTGCATTGTCGCTATTGCCTGTTCCCTTGACAGAGGAATCTCAGCCATTTCGACTTTAACGAGTTTGGATCGTTCTTGTGTTTGAAGTTGCTGGAACTACATCAAACAGCCATGGATAAAGAATGCTGCTGAAGGATTTATTCTGTCTGGATAGGAATGTAATGGGGAAGGGGGAGAGGAGGGTAGAGAGTATGTACGGAGGAGGAGAACGGAACAATGTTTTTCCAGACCCCTTTGAGATCTACCCACTAAGAACATTTTGGGTGGAGAATCTCACAGAAAAACAGTTTAGTTCTGAGGTGCCTGCATTATACCAAGCATAAGAATTAGCAGCAGAGATATTCAGAAAGGTTGTTTGCTAGGTAACAAAGATACTCAATGGTTTTAAGTATCGCTGTTTAATCTGACTTATAAGAAAAAGTTTACGTTACTCATCAACAGCAAACACCAAATTGCCTATCTTTACGCTTATTAGCATAAATCATTCCAGTCAATGCAATATAACTGTCCTGTTACACCAAACTGGCTCTCAGCTGCAAATGAACCTCACTAATTTTCAAGGAACTAAATTATAGCTGAGAGAACCAGTTTGGTATAGTGGTTAAAGGCATCAGGCTAGACACTTGTTTTAGTCCTGCCTTAGGCACAAAGCCAGCTGGGTGACTTCGGGCCAATCACTCTCTCTCAGCCCTAGGAAGGAGACAGTGGCAAACCACTTCTGAAAAAGTTGTCAAGAAAACTGCAGGGACTAGTCCAGGCAGTCACCAGGCATCATGACTGATTTGAAGGCGTGCGCATACACCCACAAAGTTAAAAGTGAGCATGCATCCATAGATGTTCAGAAGCATCATGCAATTTGCAGGTAAACTGAAATTTCTCCTCACAATTTTAAAAACTGAAACAAGGTGGAATTTCTAGAAATTGATGAACTATATTTCTTACTATTCCTTACCCCTGGCCATTTTATTATTTTAGACAATTTATCTTTAAATTAATATCAAAACCTTCACCATAACAGGATTCACCACACACACACACACACACACACACACACACACAGAGTGTTCCAGACGGAACTGAATTTTTAGCAGGCAACAATAATCAGTCAAATGGTTTTCTGAATTCATCTTTAGTCTTTCTCCTGTCCTTTAATCTAAGAAATGTGGGTTTGACAGGACAAAGAGAAAATGTAGTCAGAAAGATGAAAATGGTCTCAGAGTATTATATTCAAACTGTTAAGACATGGTCTATGGCAACAGCTATATTGTAGGACAAAAATAAATATGCTGTATTATATGCTATAAGAATTGAGTGCAACCTCTGATGGGTGAACAGAATGTTGTACAATTTTTTAATGACAGTGTTGGTCAGCATCATCTATAGTTATATAATTCCAATAGAAGAGACTACCTGTAGGTCAGTGTTGAATTACGGAGTTCGTGGGGCTCTCTGAGCTTGGTTGTTTGCTTGCAGACATTTCATTACCTGATTAGGTAACATCATCAGTGCAAGGTTACCAAGGTTGGTAAGTAGGCAGCTAAGCCAACCAGATCTAGGAGCAGAAATCCAAATGACTAGTAGATGGCAACGGAGGGCTAGGATTTTCTGTACCTCTTTGCTGTCATCTAATGGTTGTCCAGGTTTTGCCTATCTAAATCATACGGCCCCAGATACCACAATATGGTGTCACCACAGAAAAAGACTTTTTCCACACTGTCACCAAATAACAATTCCTAATATAGACAGCAGTGCTTCCCTTAAACACTGTAGAGATTTGGAATAATTATGGGGGACTAACCTCATTTTTTACCAGTATCCACTAGGAATGTGGGTAATTTATGAGATGTGGCCTTTATTGCAACACAGAATATAAATACAGCAGTTATAGAGTTCTAGACCCTAAAATGTATATAATTGCCCCAGCCTAGTAGCATGAATGTGGAATAGAGAAAATAGGGGGAAAAAATAGAGAAAACTAGTGAACAATTTATTGGGTTTTACCACATAAAAACTAAGATTTATTGAAGTGGGTCTTCCTTCATGGTAAATATATCTACCCAGAACTTTCTGGTGATTTAAGTGATTTAAGAGTCCGCTCTGGTATAAATTATTCCTTGCAGATGTTTCATATTCTTATTAATAAGAGTATAATGAATTGAATAATAATAAGTATAAAGGAGCAGAGAAGAATATTCCAAACAATACAATATTATAGTAAAATTTTATTTATTTATTTATTTAATTTATTTATACATCACATTTATATAGCCGCCCATCTCACAAAGTGACTCTGGGCGGCATTCAACAATTAAATGTTAAAAGTAAAGCTTGCAGTAAAGCAGTAAAACATAAAAATAGCAAGCAAAAGCACCAGATTAAAATTACGTAGCTAGTAAATAAATCAAGCCATTACAATGAGAATATTTTCTCCTATCTGGGAACTTCTCTAAACAGGGGTTGTGCAGCAGACTAAAGTAGTTTTGTAGTCTTTTAGTTTTCATATAAGTTTTGTTCTGGTAAGTCACCTATATATATTGCTGAAGTAATTTTAAGGAAATTAAAGTCTGACTTTTCTAAAAACTTTCAGAAAAAAAGCCCTTGTTAATTTGCCCCTCCTTGCCTGCAGGTTCAAGCTTGGCTTAATTGCAGTTTACTGTCCACTCTCTCTACGGGTACTTTTCTCTGTTGTATTAGTGGATGCAAAATTTTTTCAGCTGACTATCTAGAAATGTGAGGGCCTCCTTTGGAAGAAAGTCTTTCTCAAGAAGCTTTCCACTCAAATTATTCATCTTTTTTTTATTTAGCCTGGGCTTGACATTCTTTAATAGGGAAGGAGAAAGAAGGAAAGAAAAAAAAGACATTAAAATTAAAAAGCAATTAAGCCAAGAGTATAATAAAGCATGGGAGAGGAGAGGAGTGATTTGATGAGCCCCAGCTTTTTTTTTTTAAAAAAAAAACTGTCTTTGGCTGCACAGAGCCTTAAATGACTTTAGGCCTCAGTTTGGCTGCCGTCCTGCTCCGTCCAGTGGTAGCTGCTGTGCCCCGGTTTCCTTCCCTGACTTCTCCTTTGTTGTGCGCTTTAGAATTGCTCTCTTCCACCTCATTAATCTCCCGTCCTGCTTAGAGAAATGCCCTGGTCTGCCTCCAGTCTCCTCATGTTCTCTCTCTTAAGAAACCTTCCCATCTGCTCAGAAATGTGTTTTGCTCTGAAGCCCAGCAGGACCACTTTAAGCAGCCAACCTTTAGAGGGGTAGAGAGAGTTCTCTAAGGCAGTGTTCCTCAACCTTGGAGACTTTAAGACGTGTGGACTTCAACTCCCAGAATTCCCCAGCCAGCATGGCTGGCTGGGGAATTCTGGGAGTTGAAGTCCACACATCTTAAAGTCGCCATGGTTGAGGGACATTGCTTTAAGGGGATCGGAAGGGCAACACCAGGAGGTGGAGGCTCTGCTTCAGACCCTGTTATGCTGAGAGGCAACATTTTGATTGCCTTTCCAAAGGTAGGTGGACTCTGTCTCTGGCTCCTTCTGATTCTGAAAACAGGTTATGCCATCTTAGCTGCAATCTGCAAGCTTCGGCTTGTGGCTCTACGGCTTTCATTTATTTCTTTTGCCGTTCTTAGAACCTGCCTCAGAAAGAAAACTAAGCAGCATAAAAACAGAGATCAGAACAATATCCAAAACGAAAAAAATATTAACGGAAAGCAGATAAAACCCCAAAGAAAACCCGTAGTCAGGCATCTGGTACTAGAAGCGCGTTGAAATAAAACTGCTCTAGTCTTTTTATGGAATTGCAGCAAGGTGGGGGCTGCACGTATTTTGGAGGGGGGAGAGTATTGGTAGGGCTGTTACAGAAAAGTCTGCCGTCCCACCCACCCCCTGTGAACCTCAAAAGGAAAGGGAACTTGCAGCGAGCCATCCTTCAATGATCAGACTGGACAGGCAGATTTTGTTTGTGTGTTTGTTTATTCAAATTGGTTATAGCCACACAACTCCTATGGACTCTGGGTGGTATTTATTTATTTATTTATTACATTTCTCCCCCGCCCATCTCCCCCCAATGGGGGAACTCTGGGCGACTCACACAAAACATTAAAAACATAAATATATATAAATACATAAAACATCAATTTAAAAACATTTCTAAAAAAGGGAAAGGAGAGTCCAAGAAAATGAAAAATCTGGGGCTGAAGACAGGAAGCCTGTATGGGGCTAGCCATCCCCACGCTTGAAGTACCCCCTCCCCACCCCAGGCCAAGTGGCAGAACCAGATCTTCAAAGCCTTACGGAAGGCCAGGAGTGAGGGGGCCAATCGCATCTCCGGGGGCAGAATGTTCCAAAGAGTGGGGGTCACCGCAGAGAAGGCCCTTCTGGACCCCGCTAATCGAAGTTCTTTTCCTGAGGGGGTCCGAAGCATGCCTTCTCTGTGTGATCGGGTGGGATGGGTTGAAGTCACAGGGGAGAGGGTCTCTTAGGTAACCTGGTCCCATGCCATGTAGGGCTTTAAAGGGGATAACCAACACCTTGAACTGGACCCAGAAGCAAACTGGTACCCAATGCCGCTCGCGGAGCAGTGGCGTTACATGGGCCCTCCTTGGGGCTCCAAAAATAGCCCACGTGGCTACATTCTGGACCAGCTGTAGCTTCTGGATACTCTTCAAGGGTAGCCCCATGTAAAGTACATTGCAGCAGTCTATCTGAGAGATAACAAGAGCATGAGTGACTGTTCGAAGGGCATCAAAACCAAGAAGGGTATACAAAACCAAAAGAAGGGTATACAAGTTGTTGTAAACAACTTTCTTTTTTGTTGATGAGAGCAGTGCAAATTTAGTCAGAAAACAAACAAATAAATGCAATACAATTTTTTATTGGGCAGAAACGCCTCCAGGTTTTCAGGACTCCCTGAAAGCGAGAGAATTTTGTTCTTTGCAGCAGAGCAGCAAGTGCAAGAGAAGGTATCTACTGACTTTCTCATGAAGCATCTAAAACAGTGTTTTTCAACCTTGGCAACTTTAAGATGTGTGGACTTCAACTCCCAGAATTCCCCAGCCACATCTTAAAGTTGCCAAGTTTGAAAAACACTTATCTAAAACTATGCCAACAATTAAAATGAATCCAGAAAAGTCCAGATTTCTACAAGTGTTAGAAAATGCACGGGGAATTCAGTTGGTAAAATATTCCTTTGGAAAGCAAATAGCAGTTTCAGAAATGCTCGGTTGCAACTTGAAAGGAACTATGAAAAGGGAATTTGGTCTGGGTACTTTTTTAAACCAATTAAGACCTATTTTTTCCTATGCCTTCCCCCCATACAAAAGTTAGATATTGTCCTGAGAACATCAGATAATGTTTTATTGTTAAATCCAAGTGGATCTCAGCCTGATTGTCACTTTTATAGGGCTTCTTGGCATTTTTCCCACTAGGTATTTCACAAAAGGATACAGCTGTGTGTTTGTGTAGGTGAGTATATTTGTGTATCTGTAACAGCAGTTATCAAAAATAAAAAGCACATACATTTTTTGTTTATTTATTAAACATATTTTTATGCCACCACAATCAAGGCCACTCTCCTTGGCTCATATAGGGAAAAAACACAATACAAAAATAAAAACACAACAGCACCACACTTCTTAATCAATAAGTATATCTTAATAAATAAGAGCAAAATCCCTATTTTTGCTTGTCCTACTGATTTCAGTGGAAGAATTAAAAATTTCTTAAATAATTTTCATTGACATCAGTGGCATTTGGCTGATCATGCCTTAAATAAACATGTGACTCACAAGAGAATGTGTCCAGCCAGTGAAAGACAAACAAGGGCAACATAATCAAAGTCTGCAGTTGTGTAAAGCTGAAATTAACAGTTCTATATGTCAGTTTTCCAGTTTGGCAGAGAATAAAGAATACCACCAAATGTCACCATGTAGTTTGCTTATATTTAAAGATCGCTTATTATGGTTATTTTCCTAGAGTTAAATAATGTTGGTATTTCAGAAAATTGACTGTAATAGTCATGGCAGGAAAAGACATTTCTAATATATTGCGAATTAAGTTTGAGGGAGAAACCAAGAAATTGTAGTAAAAGAGTAAAGTTCATACCACAACTGTAAGTTAGTCTTCAGCAAAAAGTTTTCATTTGCTGAAATGAATGGGTACTTTCATATAGCAGTTAACTCTTTCATTTTACTTGCATTTGTGTGCTAAATGCCCCAAAGGACTGAACTTTTAAGAGACTTTGACTAGTAGAAATGCTATTTAACTCATTTTTCCTCTGATTCCCTGCTGTCTTAAGAGTTCAGACTACACCTTACATTAAATACATGATACAAAGCCTACTCCATTTTTTTCTTTACTCAAAAGCAAGCATAGGAAGTTTAGATACAGGTTGAAATTTCAGCCTAAAGAAAAAAGGAAATGTAAACCTCTTCTTAACTGCAATCTCTCTCTCTCTCCACACCCTCCCCCCCAGTTCACACACAGACACACACTCCCATTGGTGTACTCTATCTTCCTGCAATCTGGCAGGATGATTTTATTGGGGGGGGGGGATAAGAGTGCAAGCTTCAACATCTCCTTCCTGTGCACTGCTGTTACTCTGGAAGGGAGGGGGAAGGGAAATAACATATTTTTTAAATTTGACTTAAGTAACTAACTTAACTAACAGTGAACCATATATCTCATAGGAAAATGGTACCCAATCCACATTTTAGAGAAGATATAGATGATTGATAGATGATTGATAGATATAGATATCTTCAAAATGTTTTCTTGTTCTCTAGACACATATATATCACACAGAGATTATATTGTGTTTTTGTTGGCATGCTTGCAAAGATTTGGTAGAAATCAGTTCTTATTGCTTTTGTGATCTTTTTTGAGCTCTACTTTCTTATCTTGGGCAAATGAATCACACAGTTGCATCTTGATCATATTAAGTTTTTTTTCCCTAGAAGGCAGTCATTTCCATGATATTAAATTATAGGGAAATAATTACAATTATATATAATTATAGGGCAACAGGATGATATCTAATTATAGAGCACAAATTTGTTTCTGGGCTAAATGCAGTGCTTTGGTCCTGTCCTTTAAAGCTGTAAATTCATGGTTTCTAAATATATTTCCACTCATTTGTGGCAGAAAGCTCTCCTGATTAATAAGTATCACTACTATCAGATATTGCATTTTCCTACATTGGAAATAGAGTCTTCTCAGTGATGGCTCCTGTACCCTCAAATGATCTTGCTGCTGGGACCTAACAGTTACTGCTTTTCTATTCATATTCCCTCCCAACCTGAAAGCATTTTGTCACTAAGGAGCACTATGGCTGACTTTACTTCTATGACTTTTTTTTTTAAAAAAAGATGTAATTATATTGCAAGTTTTGAATAGAAGTTTATACATTTGAAATAATGAAATGACATCTTAGGTTCCTAACATAAAGTTGTTTGAGAGCCAAAAAAAGGTAAACAAAATCTAAATATGAAAACAAACTCACAGACACAAACCTACTCCCAGACAAAAGCACACAAATAATATTCAGAAATTTTCTTTCTCTGTGAAAGTAACTAAATATGTGTAGAGTTAAAAAGGGACATTTAAGTAATTAAAGTGCAACACCTTTCACTGATTTTTCCTTGGTTCCTCATCAAACTACCAAAACATTTTGGATTTCACATTTACCGTATTTTTCCATTAATAAGACACCCCCATGTATAAGATGACCCCCACTTTTCCAACCCAAAATTAAGAAATTAATATTTTAAAGATAAAGCAGAACACATTTTTATTTAGTAATCAGGTAACATTTACATGATACGCTCAGTGGGAGGAGGTCCAAACTGTCTCTCTGCAGCTCTATTTCCATGCTCTTTTGCATAACTGATTATATTCAGTTTGAATTTTCCAGAGTAAGACATTTGCTTATTTATTTTTTTATTTTCCGACATCTTTATGGGCTCAGAATGCTCTGACATTACCGGTCCCTGTCGCAGCTCCGCACTGCCTACACGCTCTCCACCTCCAACGGGATGTGTTCCAATTGGTTTGTTCAGCATCAGCTGACATCAGTTACATAAGGCTCATAATTGGAGCCCCTTCATGGATCACTGCCTTGTCGTGGCAAAGGGGCTTGCGTAACTCAGTGAAGCCATGAGCTATACCGTGCAGGACCACCCAAGACGGACAGGTCATGACAGAGAGTTCTGACAAAATGTGGTCCACTGGAGAAGGAAATGGCAACCCACTCCAGTATCCTTGCCAAGAAAACCCCATGGACAATGTTAAAAGGCTAAAAGATATGACGCCGGAAGATGAGCCCCTCAGGTCGGAAGGTGTCCAATATGCTACTGGGGAAGAGCGGAGGGCATTTCCAAGTAGCTCCAGAAAGAGTGAAGCGGCTGGGCCAAAGCCGAAAGGACGTTCAGCTGTGGATGTATCTGGAAGCGAAAAGAAGGTCCGATGCTGTAAAGAACAATATTGTATAGGTACCTGGAATGTAAGATCTATGAACCAAGGCAAGCTGGATGTGGTCAAACATGAGATGACAAGACTGAACATAGACATCTTGGGAATCAGCGAACTGAAATGGACGGGAATGGGTGAATTTAATTCGGGTGACCATTATATCTACTATTGTGGGCAAGAAACCCTTAGAAGAAATGGAGTTGCACTCATAGTCAGTAAGAGAGTCGGAAAGGCAGTAATGGGGTACAACCTCAAAAACGACAGAATGATCTCAGTGCGTATCCAAGGCAAACCATTCAATATCACAATCATCCAAGTCTATGCCCCAACCACTGATGCTGAAGAAGCTGAGGTTGACCGCTTCTATGAAGACCTACAACATCTTCTAGAACTAGCACCAAAAAAAGATGTCCTTTTCATCATAGGGGATTGGAATGCTAAAGTAGGAAGTCAAGGAGTAATCGGAATAACAGGCAAGTTTGGCCTTGGAGTACAAAATGAAGCAGGGCAAAGGCTAATAGAGTTCTGTCAAGAGAACAAGCTAGTCATAGCAAACACTCTTTTCCAACAACACAAGAGACGACTCTACACATGGACATCACCAGATGGTCAATACCGAAACCAGATTGATTATATACTTTGCAGCCAAAGATGGAGAAGCTCTATACAGACAGCAAAAACAAGACCAGGAGCTGACTGTGGCTCAGATCATGAGCTTCTTACTGCAAAATTTAGGCTTAAATTGAAGAATGTAGGGAAAACCACTAGACCACTCAGGTATGACTTAGATCATATTCCTTGTGAGTACACAGTGAAGGTGATGAATAGATTTAGAGGATTAGATTTGGTAGACAGAGTGCCTGAAGAACTATGGACGGAGGTCCGTAACATTGTACAGGAGGCAGCAACTAAAACCATCCCAAAGAAAAAGAAATGCAAGAAAGCAAAATGGCTGTCTGATGAGGCTTTACAAATAGCTGTGGAAAGAAGGAATGCGAAAAGCAAGGGTGAAAGGGAAAGATATAAGCAACTGAATGCAGATTTCCAGAGAATAGCCAGGAGAGATAAGAAGGCCTTCTTAAATGAACAATGCAAAGAAATCGAGGAAAACAATAGAATGGGGAAGACTAGAGATCTCTACAAGAAAATTGGAGATATGAAAGGAACGTTTAGTGCAAAGATGGGCATGATAAAGGACAAAAAAGGCAGGGACCTAACAGAAGCAGAAGAGATTAAGAAGAGGTGGCAAGAATACACAGAAGAACTATACAAGAAAGATCTTAATGTCCCTGATGTCCATACTGGTATGGTCACTGACCTTGAGCCAGACATCCTAGAGAGTGAAGTCAAGTGGGCCTTAGGAAGCATTGCTAACAACAAAGCTAGTGGAGATGACAGTATTCCAGCTGAGTTATTTAAAATACTAAAAGATGATGGTGTTAAAGTGCTACACTCAATATGGCAGCAAGTTTGGAAAATGCAACAGTGGCCACGGGATTGGAAAAGGTCAGTTTATGTTCCAATTCCAAAGAAGGGCAATGCCAAAGAATGCTCAAACTATCGCACAATTGCACTCATTTCACATGCTAGCAAGGTTATGCTCAAAATCCTACAAGCTAGGCTTCAGCAATACATGAACCGAGAACTACCGGATGTACAAGCTGAGTTTCGAAGAGGCAGAGGAACTAGAGATCAAATCGCCAACATTCGCTGGATCATGGAGAAAGCACGAGAGTTCCAGAAAAATATCTACTTCTGCTTCATTGACTATGCAAAAGCCTTTGATTGTGTGGATCACAACAAACTGTGGCAAATTCTTAAAGAGATGGGAGTACCAGACCACCTTACCTGTCTCCTGAGAAATCTGTATGCAGGACAAGAAGCAACAGTTAGAACCGGTCATGGAACAACCAATTGGTTCAAAATAGGGAAAGGTGTACGACAAGGCTGTATACTGTCACCCTGCTTATTTGACCTATATGCAGAGTACATCATGAGAAATGCCAGGCTGGAAGAATCACAAGCCGGAATTAAGATTGCAGGGAGAATCATCAACAACCTCAGATATGCGGACGATACCACCCTAATGGCAGAAAGTGAAGAAGAACTAAAGAGCCTCTTGATGAGGGTGAAAGAGGAGAGTGCAAAAGCTGGCTTGAAACTCAACATTAAAAAAACTAAGATCATGGCATCTGGACCCATCAATTCCTGGCAAATAGAAGGGGTAGAAATGGAAGCAGTAACAGACTTCATTTATTTGGGCTCCAAGATCACCGCAGACGGAGACTGCAGCCATGAAATTAAAAGACGCTTGCTCCTTGGGAGGAAAGCTATGGCAAGCCTAGATAGCATATTAAAAAGCAGAGACGTCACCTTGCTGACAAAGATCCGCATAGTCAAAGCTATGGTTTTTCCAGCAGTAATGTATGGCTGTGAGAGCTGGACCATAAAGAAGGCTGAGTGCCGAAGAATTGATGCCTTTGAACTGTGGTGCTGGAGAAGACTCTTGAGAGTCCCCTGGACTGCTAGGAGGTCAAACCAGTCAATCTTAAAGGAAATCAACCCTGATTGCTCATTGGAAGGATCGATAATGAAGCTCAAGCTCAGATACTTTGGTCACCTAATGCGAAGAGAGATCTCTTTAGAGAAGACCCTGGTGGGAAAGATTGAAGGCAAAAGGAGAAGAGGACGGCAGAGGATGAGATGGTTAGATAGCATCACTGAAGCAATGAGCATGAAACTGAGCAAACTCAGGGAGGCAGTGAAGGACAGGAAGGCCTGGCGCAATATGGTTCATGGGGTCACGAAGAGTCGGACACAACTTAACGACTAAACAACATAATTGGAGGAGGCCTGTTTGCAGAGACAAGCTATTTCACTCGTGATTGGAGGCAGCCTGTTTGCAGAGACAAAGTATGGGCAGTTTCACAACTGCGCGGTTCTCTCCTCGGCTTACTGCCTTGCATAAGACGCCCTTCAATTTTTAGTGCAATGATTTTAGAAAAAAGTATTGTCTTATAGATGGAAAAATATGATATGTTAACCACTTCCTCTCTAACCAGCCTTAGTCATTTTTGAGCTATTGTTATATTATTGCAAGTATTTATGTTTGTTATTATTAGCCACTTTGAGTGTCTTTTTCACCAAAGAAGGAGAAGCATCAACTCTCCTGTTCTCATAATAATTGTTAGACAGACTTAGAATACCTAACATGTACGGACCTATACACTTGAGATTAAGTAGCTAATAATTCCCTTACAAATTATAGTGTTTTCTTTTCTGTTATGTTCACATATTTTATGAGCAATTTAAATGGTAGACACTTTTTAAATAGGTGAATCATTCATTACTGATTTATATCATTTCTAATATTTCATCCTATTGCAAAAAGGTTGATAGAACTACCTGCTCAGTCTCAATTCAATAAATATAGAACAGGTGAACCAAGAAGGAAATTCAGATGATATAATGATCTGTTCAAATGGAAGGACTAATACAGGTAATGTGAAACCCTTTTGGGTTCCACTTTGCTGATATCTTGGATGAAAATATAACTAGTTAGTTCAATCATTTTAAAGACATTTGATTATTCATCCGTGTTCAACATGTTTTCTGCAGGAATGTGCAATGTAATATTGCCATAGTTCACAACATTTATACAACTGCATTGGTTCACGTAACTTAACATAACACATTGAACCATGAACTACCCATCCAGGCTCGGTTTGCACAACTCAGCAAGTTACTATCCAAGCTATCACATCCTAGCCTAGAAGATGCAAACCCAGCCACTGTAATGTTGGCCCACAGCTGAGCTTCCAATCTGAATCATTTCTGGACTACCTGAAAGCTTAATCGCTGCTGTTCCAATTGTCTAGTCCCCATTTAATTACATTTCTTTGGCAAAGAAAGCAGGTAAATAAACAGGAAGTTTCACCTAAAGCTAAAAGAAGAAAAAAGTAGGTGCTTGTTTGCAGCAAGTAGGTACTTGTTTGGAGGAGGACATTTAACAGGACCAGCCAACACATCTTCCTGCTTGAGGTCTATGAAAAGATGAATGCCACACCAATCAATTTGTCTGATAGTTGTGTCATAATCCAACATTGGAGGAAATATAGCACATTTCATTTCACTAAAGAGGAGCAAGCTAATTTAGGTGGGTTCATAAGAGCTTATGGCTCACACAACATTGTCATCCAACATCTTACTTCTACTTCCCAGCATCTGCCTCTGAAGCCAGCTGCTCCCATTTCCTAATGATAAAGATGGTCCTGTAGGTTTTCCAACATTAACTGCTTGTTGTACATTTTGGGAGCTGAAAACATGATGGGCTTGAATTATATTACTTCAGTAGCTACCAAAGCAAGAGTTAAACCTCCTCCTCCCATCTATTAGCAATCTGGCAAATGCCATTAGGCCTAGTTGCTACAATCAGAATTCCTTGAGATCAGAAAGTGGTTACACCTGGCAGCCTTTCATCACGGCAGTACTCAACAGTGGCACTTAAGCAATGTGAAATATTAGAAATTTATATTTGCTGTCTAAAAAAAAGAAAACTCCATTAGATCTATCATTCCATATCAGGTTCTTCCCCATAATTTGAAACAGAATCTCTTTTGATGGGGGAGTGTGGGTGGGAAGAAGCAGCTTCTGCTTTCCTTAGAGCTTACTGTAACTAAAAACATGTGATTATTCCATGTACTTCTCCAACTTTCTAAAACCTGCTGTCCTCCACTTGAGTTGTAGTCCAACACATGTGGAGGTTACAAGGCTGAGAAAGTGCTAATTAAGAAACTGATGTTCTTTCTTTAAAGTTTGTGAAATCACTCTTAGTTTTTAGAAATTATTACTTTTTCCTACCACAACAAACAAACAAACAAACAAACTTTCAGCTGAAGGAAAACCCACACACACCTTTCTGGCTGAAATAAAGGGACTGTATACACGTATGTCTATTGTGCCCTGAAATAATTATTCTGAGCTTATTCAGAATATAAAGTGAGAATGTATTCCAGAGTCAAGAATTAACCTGTCTTCCAAAGGCCTAGCATCTCTAGGTCAGCAATGTTTGAGGTTTGGGCTGCAACTCAGCCCCCAGCTCTCCTAGCGGAGATCCTTTGGCAATGTGACATCATCACAAGCAAGGGAGCAACACTTTCAGAGTGTTCTGAAGGGGGTTAAGGGTGAAAAAAGGAGAAGGAGCCCTCCAAGAACCAGAGTTCCATTTCAGAAGTAAGAAAAGCAAGGAAGAGGCTTTCTCTGCACCCAGGAGAATTAGCCAAGCTAAGGAAGTTACCTACCATCCCCTTTCCTTGTCATCCTCTCTTTGGGATGCCATTAGTGCTGTTTTAAGAAGTAGAGCAGGAAGTCCTACTCAGAATTTATTGACCAGATTCTCAAATGATAGTAAGGCACCTTACTATCTAAAAAGGGACTTTCAAGATTAGTAAGTCCAAAGTGACTTATTATGAGCTTACAAAATATTCTTCCCTCCCAGCTAAAGCAGTAATTAAAGCTCCCTTCCTGATGGCCAAGCCCAAGCTTTTTGCAAGGAAGGGACAAAGATCTCTTTCTAGGCAAAGAGGTGGGAACCTAATACCATATCTTAGCCCTCTCTCTTTGGAACTAAAGGGGAGTTGCCAGTGGGAACCATTGGCCTAACAAGGTGTTAGCTATGGAAAATCTGGCTACCAATTGCCCACCCTCTCCCCATTTGTCAGGTCCCTCTCCCCACTTGTCTGTCACTTATTATCCCCCCTCTCTCTGGAGAAGTTTAAAGGATGACACTCTTACACAGACACATACCCACAGGTACATGAAGCCCCTTTTGTTGCAGTCCCTCCTTGTATCTATTAATTTAGAATTAATTATGCATTATTATTTCCTGTACCATCCTTTTTTTAGCCTCTGCCTTGAAATGGAATTTCCAAAACAACTTCCAAACAAATATTAAACCATGTGAAAACAAACACTGGAAAGCAACAGCTCTATCATTAAGCACTGAGCAAAGAACAAACTTTTTCCTAGTGCTAAAAGTACCAAATGAGCCCCTTGGGAAAAGTAGGAGGAAGAGAGACATATTAGTCTATGGTAGCAAAAATTGAGGAGTCTGGTAGCATCTTTTCCAGCTAACAAAACCTTATGCCTTTTAATAAAATTTATTAGCCAGAAAAGATGCACCAGATTCCTTCTGATTTATTGGGAGAAGGATTCTAAAGCTGGGCTGTCAGTTCTAAATAATCTTTTCCTCCAGTTGTTGTGTGGCTGATCTGTGGGCAGAGAACAGCCTTAATGCATTGAAAAATGCATATAGCTGGAGCATAATTAAGGTTTAAATAGTAAAAGTAGTAAGAATAGTTAGTAGTAATAGTAAGAGTAATAATTATTGAAGGAAAATGTTAATCTGACATTAAAGAGCATTGTTCAAAACAATTTTGCAATGATAGTACTGCGTGTTTGATTACCACAGTGCAATTTTTGTAGGCTCGTTAGGAATGGTTCAGAAATGAACACGTGTGAAGAAAGCAGCAGCAAGAAGTTCTAAGGATTCAGGTCATGCTATGGCTGTTCTGCAACAGCTAGACCGGCCTCCCATTACACGTTTGCGAAGATCACCAAGCTGCTTTTGGATTGGATTCTCAGCTTGGAAAGTAGCCTGACCATGTTGTGTTAGTCCAGAGGGGGCATCGTGTCCCAGCTTGTTCTCCCTACAGTATTTCTGCCATTTTTGAAGGGACAGCCAAGATTTACAACTGGTTCTCAGAAACTGGTTAGCTAACCCCCTGGCTGAGGTGGCTGAAAATTTAGGGGATACAGTTTCTGAGCTGTGCCTAATCATGCATGCAAAGCATGATAAAGCTCCCACAAGAACTCTTGTAAGTGCTCCAGGATTCCAAACAGGCCATATGCAGCTCCATGATCTACGTGTGTAAATCACAAGGACCATGGTGAAAAACTTGAATTGCCCTTTCATGCAGAAGCAAGAACAAAAGCTGAAAGCAGAAGATGGTGGTACAATGGGCAAAAGTAAATTGGCAGAAAGGTGAAATGGTGCAAGGCTGAGATGGCCATCAGAGTAATTGCAGGAGCCCTGCTCTTTCTCAGTGCATTTTGATTTGTGTGTTTTCTACCAGCAGATTAGGTTAATAAAAGGGAAGGATGACAATTCCAGAGAGCAGAAGAGAGGAGGAGGCATATTGCCATATCCACCAATGAGGATGCACCATTCAGCAATAAGCCCCATAGATGCTTACAGAGCCAGGATGGAGTCCACCATCTGACCAAACTGATTTATGACATGAGGCACCTTAAACCAGTGAAGGGTATGGTCTTGGTAGAGAAAGGCCGTCCTAAGTAAATATCAAGCATATTAAACCTATTGTATATGCAGTTAAATGTCAGTATTGGATAAGCAATGCTTCTAATAAATACAATGCTGATAATTTAGAAAATTGTTTAATTTTGGTACCACCATAAAGTTCTGTATGGGTCAGGATTTTATTTTACCAATAGATATTGAAGGTTTTTTTAAAAAGTGCCAGATAGATGATAGATGATAGATGATAGAGTAATGGGGAGATTCATAGATTTTATCCTCAAAATTTTAGAAACAAGAATATCAGCATCTAGATAGACACTATGTTTATGTTATAACCATCCAGGAAGAGAGCAAAGACAAAATACAGATGTCCTGTGCTTTGAGATCAGCTTTTTTTCCAATTTCCAGTCTACCTCCAGATGTGCTGGATTACAATTCCATACTGTATTTATTTATTGAAGTGATTTATATTCCACCTTTCTACCTAAAAAGCACTCAAGGCAGCTAACAACTAAAAATAGTTCACTTAATCAATACTAATTAAATACGAAGGAGGAAGCTTTTGACTCTTATCCTAAAATCAGAAGGGTGTGTGCATGTGCACAACTGCATAGTTTTGAAGCAATGCAGAAGGCCATCCCCTTTATGGCCAACAGACCTCAGAAAAAGAGAATATTTATAAAAGGGCCTTCCCTGCTGACCTTAATATCTAAGCACATTAGTACTGAGAAAGATATCCTTTGATCAGTAGTTCTTAAACTAGGGGTAATTACCCCCAAGGGAATACTTTAGACATATCCTGGGGGTAATGGAACAATTTGTAATTGCTTGTTTTTTGAGGATCCAAATTGGGACTGCTGAGATACTTGCATAAAACAACAGTCTGTTTTTGAGGGGTAGGGTGGGGCTAATGACATTATCAAAGACTGGAAAAAGGGGTAATTGAGTCAAACCATTTAAGAACCCCTGCTTTAGATAGTCAGGCACTGAGCCATCTAGACTTAAAGATTAGAACTAATCCCTTGGATTGTGCTGGAAAACAATTGTCAACCCATGGACAGAATATGCTCCTATTATTGTGCACAAGTTAGCAGCCTAGCTTTTGGACATTCAAGGGTGGCCCTCCTATAGGCACATCACAGTAGTTAATTTGAGACATGATCAAGGCATGGGTAACTGTTGCCAGATCCAGTGCATACATAATTTCCAGTCTATATACCTTTGGCTCCATAAAATGGGAACTAAAGCCCAACATCTGCCAATCATCATGTTGTGAAAGGCGGCAGTAGATACAGAAATGAGTCACTTATTGCTTTCTGCTCCCTCCAGCCCACCACCATAAAAGAGAGCATATTATTCTTCTCAGCATGAATCACAGATAGCAATAACTTAGGCAGGCCTTTTTATACATAGAGTACAAAATGTAAGAGAATGGGCATTTTTGTACTGGGTGGAGTAGGCAGAAAGTCATCTCTCATCTTGGAGTGGTTTCTGCAAGTGTCAGCTCAGCATTTAATTTATTGTAGAACAAATCACATCAGTGATTGAATCACTCTGGTTTAGCTGCTGCAGTTAGAGCTGAACTGGGAATTTATACAATTGATTCACTGTCTAAAATCAGAGCATATAACTATTGGTGTAAAATTAATGAAATGGAGACTGACAGACTTCCAAAGCTGTGTTTACTAGAGCAGATAAAATCCCAATTATAGACCTCCTGGATTATACAATTGACAAATTATATAAGAAGCTGTGGTCTTCCTGTCTCTTGTGCAATTGGAGAACAAGTCAAAAAGAGAGCTGCTCAAAGAATCTCAGAAAATAGAAGCACAGAAAGACATAGCCACTCTTAGTAAGTTTGGCAATCTGAAATGGTTGATCCAATACAAATATACTTTTCAAACTGCCAACTGTTTAAAGATACAAATGCCAAAACACCTTATGGAGGTATTTACCCGAGTGAGATTTGACCAGCTTGATACAATGGTTAGATATGGGAGGTTTCATGGTATCCCTTATAATGAATGCATTTGTATCTGTGGAGCATCAGAGATAGAAGACTTAGCACATATATTATTTGATTGTAATTTGTATAAGGAGAGAGAGATGTTCCTTGGATCATACATTAAATGAATGACCCATTGGGAACCACATATTAAAACAACATATTTTATGTGTGGTCAGAATTTGAAAAAAACATATAATACAGCTCAGTATCTGAGTAAAACGATACGGTTGAGATCTGCATATGTGGAATTGATTGGGGCAAGTTGTAGGGGTGACACGGAAATATGATCTGTACTCTCACTTATTTGTATACTTAATCACTGTATTTTATTTCCATTTTACCTAATTTGTTTATACATTGGGTTCTATTAACATTTTGTGTTTGAAATTCTGTATTTTGATATGGCCTAAGGGCTAACTTTGATTTGATTTGGTTTAGCAGGAGTTGGATAATTTGGCTGGGGCTTTGGATAAATACTGTTTTATCAAGGCACTCAGAAACATTAAAAAACATACTGAATCATGGGTGAGGGATGGTGTTTTTAGAAATTCTGTATGGAAGTAAGTTGATGTTTTCTCTAGTGTCTTCACTTAAAAAGCCCACTTGCAGACTAGATTCTTGACTTTCCAGCTTGTGCAATTTTGCTAGAGTAGAAATCCAAGTTTTTTAAATTATGGAAATTGTTTTCATCCATTTCGATGAGTCTGAACAGACAAGTGTGCAGATCAGAGACCATATTGCTTCCCAACCTTTACTTGTAAGATGAATGGTCTTGATAGCTTATAGTTACAGTTCAAAGTGCTGGTTTTAATTTTTAGTCTAGGCTATACTACAGAAGTACATGACCTGTGACCCCAAAACTTTGGCTATAGATAACAGAAACCCTCCAAGAGTGGCTGCTAAATTACAATTTTGAATGTAGCAGAAGGGAAAAATGCTTAAATACATGGGGCATATTAATGCATTTAATTAATTTATATCTAACCATAAATTAAATCAAATAGAGTTTTCACTTTGCTCACTTTATGAGCATTCTGCATTTGAAAAGCAGAATGCAGACCTCAGCCTCTGCAAAATGGTGGAATAATTGCTATAGGTTTCATAAGAATAAATTTAGTGAGACTTAACATGTACAGGATTTCACTATAAATGGTTAAAAAATCATATCTATCCAAGAGTTGTGTTACCTGCATCTAGCCTTTCTAGATATCTAGATTCTAGTATCAGCTGCTGATACAATACTTTTCTATGGATGTTCTATGGATGTACATAGTCCAGCACATCTGGAAGATACCAGGCCCAAGGAGGCAGCAGTAACTGTAAGCATTTGGCAAAAGATTTCACTGAATCAAGTATCTGGGCTTTTTTGCTTCACTGTTATGGTAACTTACTTACAACTGAGTTATATTACTTTGTTAACAGGCATCTTATTTCAAAGACTAAAACCTACATATTTTAGCACTGAAAACATTTACATCACTTTAATTGCTTCTGTAAATTCATATCACTATTTCTCAAATGCACAGAAGATATTTTGTGGAACAATAGTGGCATCTAGTGATCAAATTAAAAATTAGTTATTTCTTCTCATTAATACAGTAAATGCTTTTTCATTTGTATTTTCTTCCCCTTTAAAGAGAATGTAGTTCCATTCCTGTGCCTCCAGAATGATCTGAAACAAAAATCTATAAAGATGAATAAATTATGTACATAAATTATTTAGAAACAGGCTGTACTATTATAAACTTCTCAAACTGGATGTAAAATAAAGTTCCTAATTATTTCTTAAGCTGTCTCTCATGTCAAGGGATGAACTTACCAACACAACAGTTGGAACTTAATGCTTTATTCTATGAAGTAAATTGAAATGTGTTTACTTTTGTTTAATGGAAGTAATAAAAAAGGGTTTATTCAAACAGTAGTAAGCAAAATGGAAACCAGAACCAGAGGAACATTTCTGGATTCACTTATTTTAAATTACAGTTCTAATCATTGGCATCTGCCTCAGTGAGTCATGATGTAAATCTTGTTCTTATTTGTACCTTGACTTCTGATGCAAGCTGTTTGCACTGTTATATACTGACACGTTCTGTCAATTGCCACCCTCTGTCCCCGGTCCACAGATATCCATGTTCTCTGTCTTTCATTGTCCAAATTATTAAAATTTAATTTTTATAACACATATACTGCCACTCAAATTCACAATGAACTCTGTGAAGCATACTTTCAAGTGTTTAGGGATAAAATTACAGTTTCACAGGTTAGCTCAGATACCTTAAGGCCCTTGCTTCCCATTCAAACCTATCCTAACCTGCCAATTTATTTAAAGTATTTATAGCCTGGGTATTATCCAGGGGACCTTGTAGATGACAAGCCATAAAATAGGCAAAGTAAAATGGTAAAGCCAACTTAATTTAAAACATGCAGTAATGATCATCATCGTTACCTGTTACTGAGGCACTCAAGGTATGTAAGGAAGGCAGATAGTGTCAGCCCTGTCTCTGGTTCTTTCTGCCATTAGAGCAGTGTTGTCCAAACTTGGCCACTTTAAGATGAGTGGACTTCAACTCCCAGAATTCCCCAGCCAGCCATGCTGGCTGAGGAATTCTGGGAATTGAAGTCCACTCATCTTAAAGTGGCCAGGTTTGGACAACACTGCATTAGAGATAGGTGGGGATGGCGGCAGCACAGCCACTATGGGTGGGGAAAAAACTATTCTGTTAGACTTTCTTTAGAAGTTTATTTTAAATGTTTGTTCTGTTTCTTGTTGCTTTTGTAATGCCTCCTGATTCTACTATTGTAATTTTAATACAAATCAAAATGTTCTATAATCTGCTTTAGGCAGTTTCAGCTGGAAAAGCAGATATATTGAGGAATGAATGTGTCTTGATCATTCCTTTGACTTTTGATAGGACAGTTCTGTGGATCATTAATCCTGTCAAAGGCCTTAGGAGAAAGCATGGGTAAAATGTCTTCTCCATTCAATATCAGGTCTAGTTCTGAAACTAAAGGAATTTAATTATAGGTTGAATTTGGGGCAGTTATCACAGTAACAACATTTGTTAGATTTATAGTCTTTCTTCTGCAAGCCCAAGATAGTGTATATAGCGTTCCCTTTTTCATTTTTCTCCGCAACAACTCTGTGAAGTAGGTGGAACTTAGAAAGTGGCTGGTACAAAGTCACCCAGTGAGAATGGACCTGAATATCAGTCCCTCCAATATCAATCAACACCTCAACTACTATTTCTTACTGGTTCTTTTTCATCTATAGAACTGAACATGGTATCAATAAAAGAATCACAAACTTCTTCAAGTTATTCCTTCCTTCCTTCCTTCCTCCCTCCCTCCCTCCCTCTTTCTTTTTCTTACAGAGAGAGAGAGAGAGAGAGAGAGAGGAAGCTTGAAATACAAGAAAGGGAGGGAGGGATACCTATAGCACTGAACTACAAAGAAACATGCCAAGACAACACTAAACTTCAGGATAGTTTAAGACTACACAAGGGACTGGGGAAATAGAACTCATTAAATCCTTTAAATTTTATACCCAGGTCATTCAAATGGCAACAGTAATGCATGCAGGCCTATCTAATACAATATGGCAAAGTTCAAGACAACAGTCCCTACGTAGCAGCTTCTCCTCATGGTTCCTCCATAGCTCATTAAAAATTCCATGCAGATTACCTGAGTGTCTGAGACAAGTCTACTATGTGCCTGCACAGAACTTTTCCCATATTTGTTCAAAACTTTTCAAAGGTGACAGTATTGTTAAATCAATTTGAAAACTCTTGATAGGAGTGCTTGTTTCCAGTACTGGAAATGGTTTTAGCTCACTATATTTCATTTAGGTGTTTTCTATTATGACTATATGAACAGGAACAGGAATAACATTCTTGTAAAATATTTAACTTGGAAAATGTATACATTTTGAAAAAGTCAGGAAGTGAAGCACCTAAACATGATTTTCAGATATACAATTATGGATTTAAAATGAAATAAGGAATCAAAATTAAGGTTAGGTCCATGTATCAAGTTAGGTACCAACATGGTTTCACATTATATAGAGACTAGCTCTTTATATAGGACCTACTAATTATTAGAATAAATATTCAGGATCCAAAGAACTAAATTTGACACTTTTCCTGGAGCCTTGGGGTCAGGATGAGTTGAGTCCCCAGTTGATGAAGATTTCAGTTCTGATTGCCATTTTACTATTTATTATGTGTTAATGAAATATGTTATTTTTGTATTGACTTATGATTTTCTCTTCTTGTTTGTACACACCTGAGTCACATGCTTTGCCTTGAGCAGCCATATAAATGCTTTTACAAATAATAAACACAAGCAGAGTGGAATTTTTATAACCCGTTTAAGAGCAGACCTGAATGCCGTACCAGATACCTCATGTCAGTTTCAGAACAACATTTTGCCATGGAACCTGCAGAGGGATGTTTCAGAATCCAGAACTAGATGAAGAGTTATTTAGATCCCAGTCACTTCATTTTCTTAGTTTTTTATTAGACTGGGTATGCTTATCTGAGCTCTTAGAATATAAAACTTAAATGCATTTATAACTACAATAGCTATTACATAGATGCCTAAAGGATTCTCTTGTTCTGTATAATGCAATGGTTAACAATAATCCTTTAATCAGCTGTTAAACGTAGAATAACCTATTACTCATTCTGAGACATACTCAAGTGCTGAGGAAGACACAGACTGGGACATCTTTTACATCTGAGGAATCTATAGGGCTGAATTCTCCTCCTCTTCCTCCTTCTGTATACACTTAGGCTGAAGACTTACAACTATTATTCACTGTGTTTCATCCTCTATTATTAAATAACTATACTGTTAATTGCAGCACTTATTATTTTGATTGTATTGAGAGTCCACAAATATTCTGTCTCGAGAATCATCTTATGAGGTAAGTTCTTAATATTCTTATTTAACTCATGCAAGTTGTTTCAGAGAGAGAACTTTTTCAGCATGTCCCAATTAATTTGTTTAATTATCTATTAACCTCAGATATTGCAAATTTTATATAGTTAGAAATGCAAATGCTAATTCTTTGCATGGTGTATTCAAGGGACAAAAGAGAGGCTATCTTCTATGTACTGTTTTTCTAAAATAGTCTATCATGCGTTACCTTCTATCAGACTAAAAACTGAGCATTTGTAGCTGCACAGAAAACTTTTGTGTGATTGCCTGTCTACACACTCCTGGCCAATTAGCAATAAAAATAACACAGCTATTTTTAATAGCAGGGCTTTTAAAAAAAGTATTATAGATATATTTGCTACATTATGTTATGCTAATCTTGATTATTGGTCACTGATGATAATAAAGCTTTGTTTTAAAAATGTAAATAAAAAAAAAAACACATTTCATAGTACTTGCCAGATCTTAAAGTTTTAACAGTTCTTTACATCATGAGTGGAGGACTTGCAGTTCAGCAACGTCTAAAGAGCCATATCTGCTGTCACTTCAAACCAACATAGCTAATAATGAGACTGTTGGAACTGGATTTCAGTAAAAAGACACAGGTTCCTCATTCTGTTTTACCTGGCACTATACACACCAGGTCCAATCTCTTCGCACTTCTGAATCAATAAACTGTTTCACTCCAGATGTGGATAGAAGTAGCAATGTCTGGAGAAAGCTGCTAAAAACCTTTAGCTGCCAAAATGCTTTAAAAAGTACATCAGAACACAAACATGAATCTGCTTAACTGACAAACTGACACATTAGGGAAAACATTACACTGAATCTGACTTAAGGAAGGAAGGTTGGTTGGTTGTCAGGTATACTTTATTCACCTTTATTCAGGTGTAAGCTCTACTCAGTTTAAAATTGAGTAATATAGGATTAGGTCAAGTAGATTTGCTTAACAGTAAATACTGCTGGAAACTGTAACAATAAAACGTATGAGATGTAAGTATGTCCTCCTACAATCACTGTGACTTACTAAAAGTAATTAGTCACCAGGATAAGTAAAAAAAATGTAACATCTCTCTTTGCCTGATAAAATTATATAAAAAATAGCAGTAGTTAGAAAACCATAGCTGCAGATGCTTAAATATGTTAGTGTAAGGATACGGATGACAAGCAATAACAGGGCTGTCCTTCTAAGCTGCTAAGGACATCTGTTATTAAGCCACTGAAACATAAAAAGGTGGAAATCTTGATAACATTTTTGGATGGTGAATAAAGTTAAAAATTGCCCTGCAATTATTTAAGAATTCTTGACAGAACAACTTGGAATTAAACTTTCTAAAGTGCTTTCCTACGGCTATTATCTATGAAGTGGCAAACATTTCTCATGCTGCAAGTCAGTTTTTTTAATGTGAAAAAGAATTATGCCATTATGTACTTCTACTTGTCTACATTATTAAAAAAAAAACAGAATTTTTCAGCTAATGTATACATAAATTGTTTATCTTCATTATTTCAATGAAAGAATTAAATTATTTAGAAATCCCCTTGGAAGCATACAGCATAATAAAACCTAAAATAATGGTAGCTGTAACAATTATAATAATGAAGTGCCAGTTGTTTATGTATCATCGTTTTTTAGACCCACTGTTACCACTTGTAGGCTTATTAAAGCTCCTACTCATTTGTGGGAAGTGTACAGTTGGGGTCCTTTCATTTGGGCCATACAATCCTAGATTTCTGGCTGCAGCTGATTTTCTGAGTGGCTTGACACTAGGGAAAGGACAAAATACTTGTGACTTAGGAGTGCAGGATTTTGCCATTGTTCCATTGTCACTGGCCAAACTTGGCAACTCAGAAGTATGCGTTTCATCTTCAGTACCATCTGTACTATTCTGTGTGAGTTCCAATGTTTCCAACTTCTGCTGGACCACTGATACATTGACACTGGTATTGGTATCTTTGTAAGCTGGTTCAGGAGACTGTCCATCAGTTGAAATGTTCCCATCACTTTCCATAGATTTAGCTTTGTTTGCAGTTTCTTCTTTTGCATTAATACTGTTAGCTTTCCCACGGTCACTCTGCTCCTCAATTAGTCCTATAGTATCTCCATAGCCCAGCTGGCCTTTGGCTCTTGCTATGTTCTTTCTGTGTACCCTCATGTGAGTGCGCCATGGAGAGTTTAGCTTTGCTTTAATATCTTCATGGGGGCCTGGTAACATCTTCCCCCCAGTGTGGCTTGGAACACTATTTTTGGCAGACTTGCTGGTTTGTTTGATCTTCTTACCTAGCAGAAGATGGTTGATCACTGGAGAATGATTTACCTGAGAGGGCAGAAGACTGGTAACTGCACCTTTATCTGAAATAAATATATATATATATATATACATATATTAAAGTATACTACTGAAAGAGATTTGGAAAAAAAACCCTCAAATAAATAGAAAGCACATTTTCTGATTATATTGTAGACACAGAAGCAAAGATTTGTAGGATTTGAAGAAGACGAACTTCCATTTCACTTATACTCTACAGCATTATTTTTAAAACCAAACCTGAGTCAAAGATGTCTTGCCAACAAGTAAACACTGCATTGGCTGCATAGTTTTATTCGCTGGAAAACAAAATGGCTGCAAAAAATAGAGCACACTGTTTTCAGAGTAGAAAACAGTGAAAATACATTTTAATTAACGTTTCTGAATGTTAAAGGAAAAGCATGAAAAGCCATCTGGGTGACTTTGGGCCAGTCACTCTCTCTCAGCCCAACTTACCTCACAGGGTGGTTGTTGTAGGGAAATAGGAGGAGGAAGAAGTATTAAGTATGTTCACTGCCTTGAGTTATTTATGAAACTAAAGGTGGGATAAAAAATGTTTTAAAAAAGGGTGCGATATATAGGAAGCAGCCTTGGAACAATTAGTCTATCTCTCTCAATATTATCTGCAATGACTAGGAGTGACACTTCAGAGTTGCAAACAGGAACTTTTCTCTCTCCTCCCAGAAAATGCCATTCTCTTGTGCACTACTACCAACTACAAATCAAATTCATTAATTAACCTGTAGTAATCCTAGCAATTTTTTTCCTGCCACATATCCCCAAAATAATGCCATATAAAAGTAAGTTTTTTTTCCAGTAATGATGATCAGAATAGATACTAAGTTGAAAAATGTGAAATCTTATATATGATGCTCTAATAGTTACACTGTGATTGAGTTAATTTAGTCAAAAAATAAACCACCACCATGATAGTAATTTAAGTAATTACGTTTGCATTTCCAGTTGGATTTACTAAATCATGCCAATAGAATGCTAGATATCTTTAACTAATACCAATAAAGCACATAATCAAAGAGCCATGTCATATCTCATCTTATGCAATGAAGGCTCATTAATTTAATATGGCATTCTAAAAGCACGCTAAAATGTCAAAAACAATCAACATGTAGCTAAGCTATATAGCTGGAAAAGATTAGTAAAAGGAAGATTTGGCAATCTTGGAAAATGAAAATTTTATTTTGGCTTTAGCACCATAATTGTATTGCATTTCTCAAATTCTAGAAAAGATGCTGCCCTGTGACATGCAGGACCAACTATCCTGAACGTCCATCCTTGAGGATGGAGACAAGTCTGCAGTGCCAGATACAGCATGCAAATGCTTGCATTATTGCACCAGTGGCAGGAGGCTAATCCCAGGAGGGTGAGTGAAAGTGCAGGCCTCCCATTGCTAATTGCACAGACAATATTACCATTAACTGTACAGATTCATTCTAACTGAAGCAGCATACAAGCCTGTGAAATAAATATGTTTACTTATATATAAACTAGCAGGATTTAGACCAAAATTCTTTCTACATTTATTCAGCATAATCTTGTAATATTTCAGTAGTTCAGATTGCTGCTTAGCAAGCTAGTTAGGTGTTTAGAAGTTTTTATTCCAAATCCAAGGATGCCAGAAGTGTTAGTGAAATCAGTGCTTAATACCCATGGAGCCCAAATAGCACAGATATCTTTAAATACCATTATTCAGCTGGTCCCTGGGATCTAATACTATCCCAAGGTCATCATCTTCATACCCTAACAAAAGAAAAACAAAGATTATAAACTCTTTTATAAGTAGCTTTTTGCCATCAGATGAGATTATTTCAGTCATGCTGTCAGATCCTGTCTTTTTGTTTTCCTTCTCCTTCTTCTTTATATACAGGTACTCCTCGACATACAACCATTCATCCAGTGACCATTCAAAGTTATAGCAGCGCTGAATGAATGGTACTTACACCCAGTCCCCAAAGTTATGGCTGTTGCAGTGCCCCCATGGCCACATGATCAAAATTTGGTTGCTTGGCAGCCTGCCCACATTTACAACAGCAGGGGTGCTTCAATTCCCCCCGCCTTCCTATCTCTCCCCTATCTCTGACCTTTTGGCACAGCAGCACTCCTCGGCGGCGGCGCAAGGGTAGAGGCCCACGGTCTTCAACAGTCTCAGCTGGCCGCCATTGCCCCAGGGTCAATGGCGCCCCATTTCAACCCCAGAGCCACTGCTGAAGAGTGCTACCGCAAGCCCCACACCATGGCCAGCCGCCCCAGTGCCACAGAGCAAAGCCCCTGCCTCCCCTGCACTTTGCAGGCCCTGCCATGCCCAGCTGACCTTAGCCATCTTCCTCCCGCTGCTGACAAGGCGTGCCCGGACTGGCCCTTCGCAAGGCAGCTGCTGGCTATGACAGGTCTTATTCCTAAGCCCACTCATGCTGTTCTCCAAATAGCATGCCCCATTCTCACAATGCTTCAGAAGGCCTTCAGAAAGCTTTTGAGGACTTCCAAAGCATCACCAGAACAGGGTGCGCTATTTGGAGAATGGCATGAGTGGCCTCAGGAAGAAGGCCTGGTGCAGCCAGCAGCTGCCTTGAATAGGGCTGGGCTGGGAATGCCTCATCAGCAACAGGAGGAAGACAGGTAAGGTCAGCTGGGCTCAGGAGGGCCTGTGACGCTCAGGGTGGCAGGGGCTTTGTGCTGTGGTGGCTGGCCACGGCGTGGGGCTTGAGGTGGCACTCTTCTGTGGTGGCTCTGGGGCTGAAGTAGAGGCCCTGGGGCAATGGTAGCCAGCAGAGACTGCTGAAAACCCCAGGCCTCCACTTCAGCCCAGCACTGCCGCCAAGTAGTGCCGCTGTGCAGGGCGGCCAAAAGGGCAGAGATGGGGGGAGATAGGTGGGTGTGGGGAGTTCAAAAGGAGGCAGAGTAGCCAGTACCTTACCTTACTGAGGCTCGGGGCTGGGAGACACCAAGCTGGGAATGGCTTGGATCAGGGTAGGTCCTTGCCTAACAACCGGTGGGATTTGGTTAACGACAGCAATAGAGGGTGCTGGGATTACTGTTACTAAGCAGTGCGGTTACGTGATATTTCACCAAATGACCACATTGCTCAGCAACCAAAATTCCAGTCCCAATTACCATCCTACCACAAGGACTACCTGTAAACTAAACTGAACACGAATATTTGCTTCTTAATATAAATGCAACTAACTAATAATACTGCCAGAATTATTAATTACCTGCTGTGATGTACACCTGATGAACCTGCTGTTGCTGCTTCTTTTTTATCCGGGAATACTGCCTTTTCAGCGCATTGATGTCTGTGGTCATACGTTCCATCATCATACTGTTAAAAGCCGCATGATATTCACTTCGGCAGGCATTCACTGCTCCAGGACTTAGTTCTGCAATGTTACTCGAGCCAAAACTTTGCTCTTGGTTAAGATCTAGGAAAAACACCAGAAAAATATATCAGAATACAATCCACTAACAACAGGCTTTTTCTCAGGCAACTTTTGCATAGCAGTGGCTTTAGCTATCCTGATGGTATCTATAAAAACTAAAAGTCTCTTTCAAATATTCTGTGGAGTTTTCTTAGCGACAAGACAGAAAAGATCTTGTTTTTTAAAGATGCTTCCCAATCTAACCATAGCCCTGGGATTTCCTGGTAGCCTTGGAGTACAACCAGGACCTTAGCTCAGCTTTTTAAGATCTGTCAAGGTCAGTTAACCTTTTCTCCTAATTGGACAACATTATTCGTATTTACCAAGGGTGTCTGCGTGGTATGGTAAAAAGGTCAAGGTGGTGGTCACCATGATGCAATTGAAACTACCTCTGATATTTTCACTTAATTGAATCAGAAAACTTAAAAATCCTACAGAAGCTACCTAGAATCAAAAGCTGTATATACAGTGGGAAATTACTGCTTTAATTTCATGAGTGATAAATTTGTGGCTTAGGGTTTCAGGTTATTTTGCAACGTAGTGCACAGCAAGCCATGAGAAATGAAGTGGGATAAGACAAATACTGATAGAAAAACAATCCCTTAATGAACTCATAAGATTCAATTATCATATCATATGAAAAACCAATCATGTTCTATCACACTATGATCATAATCACTTAATGGAGGTGGGGAGCTTCTCAATTGAAGGACCATTTCTCTATTTAACATATTGTTTTCAGCAGCTGTGAACTGCAGTGGGCAGTTGGCATCATGATGTCACCTGCAGGGCTGTGGTTTGTATATTTGAATAGGTAGTCCTTGCTTAACGACTGTCTGTTTAACGACAGTTTGAAGTTACGACAGCCTCAGAAAAAGCGCTTTACAACCTATACTCGCACATATGACCATCACAAACCATCACATCATCACCCATGGTCACATGATTGCAATTTGCAAACTTTTATGACGGTTAAGTGAATCGTTGCAGTTGTTAAGTGAATCATGCGGTCGTTAAGTGAATTCCAGCAAAAAATGTCCATTGGAGAAGCTGGGTTCGTTTAATGACAATGACCATGTGATTCACTTAATGACCATTGCAAAAATGGTTGTAAAATTGGGTCTGATTATGCAGTGACTCACTTAACAACTGTCCTGCTTAACAACCAATTTTCTGCTTCCTATTGTGGTCATTACGTGAGGACTACCTATAGTGTTAGGAATGGGGGAGCTCTTGCAATCTTTTCAGTGAATAAAACATTTACAAACAAAAACTTCATTATGGCCAAAGACCAACATAAAACAATGTAATATTTATTCAATATAAACAGAAATATAAAACTATAATATGAAAGGTGTGGTCAAAGACCTTGCTTCAATTTTTGGATAGTCTCCTGCCAAATCTAGGAGATGTAAAAAATGGGGTTCAGGGGCCACATTTTAATTTCTATATTGTTTAACCTTGCAGTACAGGCTCATTTATTATATAAATTATCTGTCCTGAACACACCATGTCGTTGTCTTACATGCCATACAACTGCAATGGCTTTTTATTTGGGTATTTGATTATAAGCTTAAGTCTCGTGGGCATCAGGAATTTAAATGTCATGTTTTAGAGAAATGAAGTTAGCCTCAGCAACAAGGGCCTTTGAATATCCCAGTTGAAAGCCCCATAAAATTACTGAAATATTCAAAGGTTAATATTTACCTTTGAAATGCTTTTGATACTTCTGTAGTTCTGGAGCCAAAAATCCACTAAATGGTCCAAGACATCCAATAACATTTGCTATGGAGTCTTCATCATCTATTTCATTCTCTTCATCACTGTCTTTTATTTTTCCCAGTCGGCTAAAAACCAGAGCACACAGATATGACTTTCTCAGATGATCAGGTACAGCCATAATAATGTGAATGATTCCTCAAGCTCTCTCTTCTTTTACTTACACCACAAAGGGCCTTACCTAGCAGTTGATTTTACCGACGCAGGAAATGGTGTAATGTTGTACGTATATTTCTCTCTTAATTCAGATAGTTGAGGAAAGGGGAACTGGGCCATAGAATAAACCATCTATGAAAAAAGAGAGAAAGAAACCCAAGTGTAAATTTGAAAATAATGCCTTTAAGCCACTTTTCATGCAAATTCAAATATGAGATGATCCTCACACATTTGCAAGATTAAACAATGCCTTTTCCACATGTATAAAAACAAAGGTGAAAAGCTTGATTTTTACTAATGCAACAGATATTGTCTGCAGGGAAGACAAAGAATAATACACAAGAAATATAACCAGTCAATTCCTGAAATAACCAGTGGAGATAACAAGAATGTTAGGGTGAAAATAATGAAAATTTTGTGAATGCACATATTCCTTGCATTCAAAGGCATTTGTATGCAGAGCAAAATATGCATATGTACATGCACCCACTTATTTTATACTTTAAATGTATTTGCCCTCAGTGCTTTAGAATTCTTGAACTACAGTCAGGTCCAGAAATATTGGGACATCGACACAATTCTAACATCTTTGGCTCTATACACCACCACAGTGGATTTGGAATGAAACAAACACAATGTGCCTTAACTGCAGACTGTCAGCTTTAATTTAAGGGTATGTACATCCAACTCAGGTGAACGGTGTAGGAATTACAACAGTTTGCATATGTGCCTCCCACTTGTTAAGGGACCAAAAGTAATGGGACAATTGGCTTCTCAGCTGTTCCATGGCCAGGTGTGTGATATTCCCTCAGTACCCCAATTACAATGTGCAGATAAAAGTTCATTTCAAGTGTGCTATTTGCATTTGGAATCTGTTGCTGTCAACTCTCAAGATGAGATCCAAACAGCTGTCACTATCAGTGAAGCAAGCCATCATTAGGCTGAAGAAACAAAACAAACCCATCAGAGAGATAGCAAGAACATTAGGCGTGGCCAAAACAACTGTTTGGAACATTCCAAAAAGAAGGAACGCACCAGTGAGCTCAGCAACACCAAAAGACCCGGGAGACAACGGAAAACAACTGTGGTGGATGACCGAAGAATCCTTTCCCTGGTGAAGAAAACACCCTTCACAACAGTTGGCCAGATCAAGAACACTCTCCAGGAGGTAGGTGTATGTGTGTGTTGGAATAAAATGCTTGCTTATCAGAAACTTGATTCAGGCTTCTGCAGTGTGGCCAGGCCAGTGGCCAGCACACGAACCAGAAACCTAGGATGAGGGAAGGTACCAGATAATAAAAGCACCTAAAAGCACGATAAGGCGATCACTGCTTGAGAAATACCTGATGCTACGTAAGCAAGTAGGGAAACGTATAACCATGACAGGCTATACAGGAAACATAGAATAAACCAATAGTGTTGCTTAAAGCTGTTGCATGACTATAAAAGGCTATATGCCCCCACAACCTGCCCCCACAACCTGCTTCCTGACTTGTAATACCCAATAAAAGAGTAGTTCAGAACACGCTCTGGGCTCACTCACCTCGAGGAAAACCTGCGTGTTTGTCTTCACTCTTGCCTGTCGAGACCCCATGAGTGGCCCACCCTGATGCGGACAGCAAAACCGCATTGTGGTGACCCCGACGTGATCGCGTGATTTCACGAGGTGCGTCTCGGACCGTCCTTACTTATTCGCTCGAGGGGAGCTGTGCACTCGTCCCGTCTGAAACACGGCTGGATATTCGTAAGTATGGGCGGAAAATTCTCTCAACAACAGACAGCGCATCTGAAGGAATTGAGGGAATTAACCGAATCTTCCTCTAAAATTTCTTCAAACGGAGGCAAAACCCTCCCCCGTTTGAAAAACAAAGAATTAATTGGCCTTTTGTCTTACATTTGGCAACAATGTCCATCATACCCTGAAAAAGGGTCACTGAAAATATCCACATGGACAAAATTGGGGGAATACTTCCACGCGGCCCTTAGGGCCCCGGTCCAAATTCTGACCTCATGGCGTGTGGTCATGGAATGCTTAATGATTCACCATAAATTCGAAAACCAAATGCCGGCAGAACCCATACCACCCCCGTATGATTCTGTTAAAAATTCTCCGGCCACTTTACTTCCCATGTCAGCAGGTTCTGGGTGCCTTGATCCAGCCAATGGTCCCACGGCTCCCATGGCTCCAAGTCCCCCCCTGACTATAAAACCTCAAAAGGGGGGTCACATAATCAGAGCTAGGCAGACTGCTCAGCAGTCAGGTCAACTCTCTGCTGAGGATCTTGAAGCGTGTGCAATGTTTCCGGTGACCTGGGTGGTGCCCGCCGGAGCTGCTGCGGGCGCTCCCGGCCAGCCGGTGCATACGCACATAGATTACAAACAAATCAAAGAGATTAAAAGTGCTGTTAGAGATTATGGCCTGCAGTCGCGTTATGTTATGGGCTTGCTTACTTCGCTTTCTATTGCTGCTGTGGAAATGCTGCTTGCAGATTGGCAGTCGCTTTTTGGCATGATTTTAACCCCTGCTTAATATGTAATTTGGAATTCGGAGTACGGCAAACAGGCTGCCGTTGCCATAAATGCTGGACTCCCTCAAAATGTTACTGCTGACGATGTCCTGGGGACTGGCACCATCAGCACTATTGCACAACAGCAAAACTCCGATAGAGCTGCTTTTCCTATTATTAAAAATTGTGCCTTAGCAGCCTTACGAAAGGTTGCTGACAATCAGGGCAAACCTTTGCAAACCTTTTCTAAAATAATTCAATCGCCTACAGAAGACTATTCTTCCTTTATTAGTCGCCTTCAAGTTGCATTAGAACGCCAAATTGACAACGTAGATGCTAGAGGTGAACTGTGTATGAAATTGGCTTATGAAAACGCTAATTCGGACTGTCAAAAGGTGCTCCAGCCCATAGCTAACAAACCTGGCATCACCCTGGCTGATTTTCTCCAAGCATGTCGTATTGTCGGAACCACCAGCCACAAAATGGCTGCGCTGGCCTCCGCCATTACCAGAACCTTGCTTCCGCCTTCTTCTTCCTCCCTCACGCCACAAGACGCACGTCCTGTGTCACGCCCTGCCGGACCCAAATTATTTCCTCCATTTATCAAGCCTACTTATCCCCCTCTATCGAACCAACTCTTCTATCTTTGTTTCTGTCCTTACAACACCTCATTTCTAAAAGGACTCATTCTTTCCATGTTGCACACATTCGTAGCCACCAACCGTTCCCTGGTATCCTCCAGGAAGGAAATAGCGTGGCCGACGCTGCGGCTGCGGCTGCATCCTCCTCCCCACTCATTTTTGCCTTTTCCTCTCCCACTCCGTGGGAAAGTCATTCCTATTTCCACCAGAATAAAAAGGCGCTCATTAAGCAGTTCAAAATTTCTGCTACAGAGGCCACTGCAATTTTACAGCAATGCCCCACCTGTAGCAAACAAGTGCACTCTGTGCCCATGGGAGTTAACCCCAGGGGGACAGAGTGCAACCAAATTTGGCAAATGGATGTTACCCAATATGCTTCCTTTTCCCCATGGAAGTACTTACACGTTTCCATTGACACTTACTCGGGGTTCATCATGGCCACCCCTCAAAGGGGCGAAGCCTCTAAACACATTATTAATCATTGTATTCGAACCTTTGCAACGCTGGGACGCCCAAAAGAACTTAAAACAGACAATGGGCCTGGCTATACAGGCAGTGCTTTTGCCGCCTTTTGCCAGAAATGGGGAATCACACACAAATTCGGCATACCATACAACAGCAAAGGTCAAGCCATAATTGAAAGAGCAAATCAGACCTTAAAACATGCTCTTGACAGATATATAGAAACAAAGGGGAAAGGGCCCCTAGCCTCCCAGCGGTGCAAGACATTCTCAACCTTTGCCTCTATACTCTTAACTTTCTCAACTTGACCGGACTACCTGCCACTTCTGCTGCTTGTCGTCACTTTGCCTCACAACCTGCCGCTGACCACCAACGACCACTTGTCTACTATCGTTGCCTGCCAGACCCCGCCTGGAGAGGGCCTGCGCAACTCATCACCTGGGGTCGAGGTTACGCGGCCATTCAGCTTCCCGATAAGGTTCTGTGGGTCCCTGGTCGCTGCGTCCGTCCTTGTCATCTCCCGCTTTCGCCGGACGCCCAAGACGCCCCTCCTCCTCCCCACATAAGAGGCCTTACTGGTGTCACTCTGGAAGCTGACCCTCAACGTACGGCCGAGGAAGAGGACAGCAGGGACAACAGAAGGTAGACCAAGGGAAGGGCCTCAGTCAAAATGTCACATCTGCCTCAATTGGGAAGAATACTGTGGTTCCCGGTTGCCCTTCAGCTACTGAGCGTTGCCCTCTGCGCACCTAACTATGCGCAGCACAATCCCCATCAACCCCAGAACCTAACGTGGGCGGTATTGGACGCACACGCAGACATCCTGAACTCCACTTCATCTATGGCGGTGCCGGGGTCCTGGTTTCCTGACCTGTACTTTGACTTTGGTGTGATGATGGACACCACCACTTCTCCCAACAGACCGGGTATGGTTAGCCACAGATGGATCAAGAGATGGCCCCTTTATGTCTGCCCCGGCCATGTCAGGGCAACAACATACCGGAAGAAGTGTGGTGGGGAAAACAATTACTTTTGTGCGGACTGGAGCTGCGTCTCCACGGGAGAAATAACATGGAACCCCCCTTTCAGAGGTGATCTTATTACGCTCAGACGGACTGGTGAGAACGTACGATGTGAGCAAAACCAATTTGGAACATATGTTAATTGTAATCCGGTTAAAATCTCTTTCACCGCTGAGGGAAAACGACACACGGGGTGGCAGTCAGGGGTCACTTGGGGAGGCCGAGTTCATGATAAAACCGGGGAGCCAGGGAATATTTTTACTATACGCCTAACACAAACCCCCATAGAACCCCCGGTACCGGTGGGCCCCAAGACAATACCAGCCAACCGCAGGGAGCCACCCCCACAACTCACCCCCACTCCCGGGAAAAGTTCGCCTACTTCCATCGGTTATTCTTTTTCCCCTTCACAGAGCCGCCCTGGGAACCCTCTTTGGGACATCGTCACAGCCACCTATCACATGGTCAATGACACCAATCCCAACCTTACTACAGCCTGCTGGTTTTGCTACGATGTTCGACCCCCATATTATGAGGCTGTAGGGCTTGTTTCTCCATACAACACTTCCTCGAATGACAAGGCATGCAGATGGAAACATGGCTCACAAACATTGCAGTCAATCTCAGGCAAGGGAACCTGCCTTGGACAGGTTCCCACACAGTATGAACAATACTGCAACACAACACATAGTGAGGTTGATACAACACTCTTTTACATACCACCCACAGATGGATGGTGGGCTTGCTCTACAGGCCTCACGGCCTGTGCCCATGGTCATGTAATAAGCACCAAAGGTTTTTGCATCCTTGTCCAGGTCATGCCACGCATATACTACCACACAGAAGAAGTTTACAACATTCACTCAGGGTCAGAACTCACAAGACACAAGCGTGAACCCATTTCCACCCTCACAGTAGCTCTCTTGGTAGGACTTGGCCTAACAGGAGCAGGAACTGGGATAGCATCCTTTGCAAATCAGTATGTCCAATACCACCACCTTAGGGCAGCCATCGATGAAGACTTAGAGAGAATAGAAACTTCGATCTCTCACTTACAAAAATCCCTAACCTCCCTCTCAGAAATGGTCTTGCAGAACAGAAGAGGCCTTGATTTGCTTTTTCTAAAAGAGGGGGGGTTATGTGTGGCTTTAAGAGAAGAATGTTGCTTCTATGCAGATCACTCTGGCATAGTGCAGGACTCCATGACCAAACTCAGGGAGGGCCTGGATAAACGTAAAAAGGAGAGGGAGGGTCAGCAAGGATGGTCTCAATCCTGGTTCAACTTTTCCCCATGGTTGACCACCCTGATAGGTACCATAGCAGGACCACTGATATTGCTACTCCTTGCATGTACATTTGGCCCCTGCATTCTATCTCGCCTAACAAAATTTGTGGAAACTAAAATAGGTGCCTTGGAAAATATGGTACTGGAACGCCACCATTACCAACCAATACGGTCTGGAGAAAATATGGAAAAAGCATCCCTCCGCATATTAGACTCTGACGAAGAGTTGGAATCCACCAGTTTTACTTTTAAAACAAAAACGGAGGAGATGTTGGAATAAAATGCTTGCTTATCAGAAACTTGATTCAGGCTTCTGCAGTGTGGCCAGGCCAGTGGCCAGCACACGAACCAGAAACCTAGGATGAGGGAAGGTACCAGATAATAAAAGCACCTAAAAGCACGATAAGGCGATCACTGCTTGAGAAATACCTGATGCTACGTAAGCAAGTAGGGAAACGTATAACCATGACAGGCTATACAGGAAACATAGAATAAACCAATAGTGTTGCTTAAAGCTGTTGCATGACTATAAAAGGCTATATGCCCCCACAACCTGCCCCCACAACCTGCTTCCTGACTTGTAATACCCAATAAAAGAGTAGTTCAGAACACGCTCTGGGCTCACTCACCTCGAGGAAAACCTGCGTGTTTGTCTTCACTCTCGCCTGTCGAGACCCCATGAGTGGCCCACCCTGATGCGGACAGCAAAACCGCATGTGTGTCAAAGTCAACAATCAAAAGAAGACTTCACCAGAGTGAATACAGAGGGTACACCACAAGATGTAAACCATTGGTGAGCCTCAAAAACAGGAAGGCCAGATTAGAGTTTGCCAAACGACATCTAAAAAAGCCTTCACAGTTCTGGAACAACATCCTATGGACAGATGAGACCAAGATCAACTTGTACCAGAGTGATGGGAAGAGAAGAGTATGGAGAAGGAAAGGAACTGCTCATGATCCTAAGCATACCACCTCATCAGTGAAGCATGGTGGTGGTAGTGTCATGGCGTGGGCATGTATGGCTGCCAATGGAACCGGTTCTCTTGTATTTATTGATGATGTGACTGCTGACAAAAGCAGCAGGATGAATTCTGCAGTGTTTCGGGCAATATCTGCTCACATTCAGCCAAATGCTGCAGAACTCATTGGACGGCGCTTCACAGTACAGATGGACAATGACCCAAAGCATACTGCAAAAGCAACCAAAGAGTTTTTGAAGGGACAGAAGTGGAATGTTATGCAATGGCCAAGTCAATCACCTGACCTGAATCCCATTGAGCATGCATTTCACTTGCTGAAGACAAAACTGAAGGGAAAATGCCCCAAGAACAAGCAGGAACTGAAGACAGTTGCAGTAGAGGCCTGGCAGAGCATCACCAGGGATGAAACCCAGCGTCTGGTGATGTCTATGCGTTCCAGGCTTCAGGCTGCGATTGACTGCAACGGATTTGCAACCAAGTATTAAAAAGGGAAAGTTTGATTTATGATTATTATTCTGTCCCATTACTTTTGGTCCCTTAACAAGTGGGAGGCACACATGCAAACTGTTGTAATTCCTACACCATTCACCTGAGTTGGATGTACATACCCTCAAATTAAAGCTGACAGTCTGCAGTTAAAGCACATTGTGTTTGTTTCATTCCAAATCCATTGTGGTGGTGTACAGAGCCAAAGATGTTAGAATTGTGTCGATGTCCCAATATTTCTGGACCTGACTGTATATGGTTCTGCCATTACACATGGGATGGGGATGGGAATAGTCACTTTTGGGGTTGGCTGGTTCCCTAGTCTTACCTTTGACCGATATTATCTGGTCACAGGCTGAAATAATATCACCATCTCTTGGATTTTATTGTATTTAATACTTGTATTTTATATTTTATATTTGTATTATTTATGTTTTTATCGATTTTAAATTGTTTTGTTGGGAACCGCCCAGAGTCCCTCCTTGTGGGGGACTTGGGCAGTGATATAAATTTGACATATAAATAAATAAAATATGATTTCAATTTTAAACAAATAGTCTGTATCAACAACAACAGATAGATCTGTAGAAAAATGTCTATTACTTATATAAAGAAACACTCTTTTATGGATTTCTCAGTATCTTAACACTAATAAATCTGATATGCTTCCTATGATCAGGAAGCCTATATCAATCAAGGTTTAGTTAGAATATTAGACTAGGATGATCCTAGTTCATCCAGGTTCAAATTCTCATTAAATCACAAGGCTCATTAGGTGACTTTGTGCTAATACTCTCCAGCCTTGTTCAGTGGAATTACATAGTGTGCATTATGCTACAATAAGAGAACTAAGACTGTCACATCAAGTTGATTTCTCATTTTTTTAGTACTTCTATTGTTGGTCATCCAATAAATAATCAAAACCACCAAGATTTTACCAAGGCAGCTGTATGACAGTGACACTAAGAAAAATTGAAGACTTGAAAATGCTTGTAATACATACTTATGATTTATGACTGAAACATATTGATAAGGCAGTTTTGAATATTATGAGCCTAATTAAATAAAGTCTCCTTAGAGTACAGGGATCATACTGTTCTTTAGTTTTACAGTATTTTTCAAAAACTCACTTTTGTCCTTTATTTTGGTCAGGTAACTTTTACCATACAAAAGGTACCACTTAATGCATAGTCTTTCACATTCATATGAAAAATATGGAAATTGAATGGCCTTTTTAAAATAAATTTACAAATACTGTTTGATTTTGGATATTTGTATTAGAATATACATTTTTGTAAAAATTTTCTTGGTTTTGCTTTAGAATTTTCCTTTGTAAAGCAAAGTTATAAACAATTAAAATTTGTTATTCTTATGAACTTAGGACGTGCCCCTTTTTCAGGTTTGTCCTTTATTTTTTCCAAGAAAATATGGACACTGTACCTTAGAGTCAAGCTGTACTAATAACTTCATGGATGTTGGAAAATTCTTATGGGCCATTTCCAGAGACGTTTGTACCCAGCATCCTCCCAATCCCTACAGCCAGATCAGCGCAAGCACACACACACCACTTGGTTCAGGTAGCAAAAACATCCCATGATGTTTATTCATTAAAACTCAGCAAACTTCAGAAACAGTTAACTGGCAAAACAGGATTAAATGCAGGCAAAAGAAGAGATATAAGGACTTAACAACAATGGAAGAGATAAACAGGGAAGAGGACTTAATATCAATAATCTATATTATTGATATATCACAGAATTCTGCAGAGCCACCAGAAACAATACTTTGGCTAGTTAGCATGGACAGTCCCAAAGGGACTATTGTGACTATTGATAAATGTAATATATAAGCTAATTTTTCCCCTTTCCCCCCTCTTTTTTAGTTTGTTTGGGGTTGGGGTTTTTTTCTATTTGTTTCTTTTGTTTTGGTGTCTGTTATTTTTTTTAATTTAAAAATGTTTTGTTAATTGTGTATGTTAAATTTTTTTTAAAAAAGGACAGTCACAAACAGAGTGGCATTTGGTTATTCCAGTTTTAACCCTTTCATATACATAACATATATGTATATGAACATATAGCTGAATAGAAATGAAAAGTAGGATAGCAGGTGATCCTTCTTCTATTCTCCACTATGAAGGAAACAATTTGGATGGGAATGATGCATCCCACAATGGATGCATCCATGTAATTTACTTGGGAACACAGTACAAATACATTTGCCACTGACTGCTTCTTCTGGAATATTTTAATTTTTTTCCCCAGTCTAGCCTACAGCCCTGGGATCTTCTGGTGGTTTCCTTTCCAATTATTAATCAGGTCTAACTCTGCATTGTTTTTTGAAACCAGCCAAGGTCAGCTAGGTACTGCTATCTAGTACCTAGTAATAATAAGAAACCAACAGATTTCTTATTCTCAAATATTGTTCTAAATATAAGCCTCTGCAAACTGAAATTATGGACTAACAGATTGTGATGGAATATACCTATGAAGGGGGAGGTGTGATGGAATGCAGTAGAGATCCAGGTTCTCAGGGAGGAGGGGGCACATTCCAGGAAGGAAGAGGAAGAAACAAGAGGCAACATAGTCCAGAGCAGGAGCGTGGGAAGAAGAGACTTAAGATAGCCACTCCCTAGATTTTCCCAGAGTATATCTATTAGGTTAGCATAATACAGATTTAGTCTGACAAGATTTTGTCTATCTGATGTAAGCAATAAAGAACTGAACTTGGCTGGATTCTTGCCCTGTTGTTCTTGGGCTGGGCCTGACACAGATGTTGCAATTTTAAGAAATGAACAAAGGGCATAAATAATGCCAGATGAAAATTCGAAAGCAATAATACTGGGAACAGTTTCTCCATTACATTTTTTTTAATAAATAAGGTATTGAGTGAACATGTTTGGCTTAATATGCAAATCTGCTAGACATCAAACTGTATATCTTGCATGAAAAGTGGGGGAAATTCCAGATTGTACTGATAGTGGAGGGCAAACAATTTAGCATTAAGCTCTTCTCAAGATGAAATTCCTTTATGCTTGTATTAGGAGGGAGTGGCAAAATTCCTGCAACATATTTTTTTTCCCATGCCGTGGGTCAGTACAAAACCCACAAGTATGGAAACAAAAAGCCCCCCCCGCAATGTAAGACTAAATTCTGTCCCCCACCGTTAGTGGAGTTTCATTACTTTCACCTGCTTCATTATTAATGTATCACATCCATTCCTGGGGAGGAGGATTCTGAGAGAATCTGGAAATTATTTATTTCAATAGCAACCTGTTTTTTTTACAGAGTCTGTCCCATAAATTAAACAGTGACCATATCATTTCATTGGTGTTGCTGATCTCCAGAGATTGAAGGTTTTTTTTAAACACACACATAGACAACAGGTTTTGTTTTCATTTCTAGCTATAACAGGACTATTCTCCTGAAATATGTAATTTCCACTTGCTCAGAAATACCTTCAAAGTAATACACACTTAGCTGTGAGGAGAAGGAGAAGGAGAAGGAGAAGGAGAAGGAGAAGGAGAAGGAGAAGGAGAAGGAGAAGGAGAAGGAGAAGCTGTCATTAGCTTATCTGAATTAGATCAATTTTATTCTGACAAATACCAGAGGGCTATCAAATCTGGACTGCAGAGTTTGTCTCTTTGATGCTATTTAGTGGATTTTTGCAACCCAGATGTGATAGTCATAAAAGATTGTATTTTGTGATTTCACACATCACACTAACCACAGAAATGCAGACTATAATTGAATGGAGAACAGGTTTAAACTGATATTCATCACATATTTCTCACTATACAGACTAACATCTAAGGAATTATCAAGGATATTTCAAGAGCTACATGGACAACCATTATATATTTATTTTAAAAGCATATTGCATTGTTCATAAGATTCCTTTTTGTTTTTAATATACTTGCCAAACAATACCTTAATGAATCCTGTTATTAATAATAGAACAATATCCTGTGGGAGAGCTATTAAGAATTTCAGTAGAGCTTTAAGAGTTACTGAACACAGCAAGGATATCATGTCAATTGTTAGCCCAATTTTCTCACTGATTGATATGACAGCAGTTGCACTGGGACTGAAGCAGAGGCCTTTCTTGGCTTTACTTGGAAGTCAGGGATTGACCCATTTACCCTTTTCCCTAATTAACTTTCAATACTTTTTTAAAAAGTTGCATCAAGCTGGTTTAACAGTCAACCTTAATTTCATATTTCCTTACTAACCTGCATGAGTTCATTGCTATCAATGAGTTTATCTTCCAGCATCTCCTGTGTTAATTTTCCCATGGTGCCATAGAAGTCATCTGCAGTTTCACAAGAATTTATCTGCCTGCATCACAACACAAATATTTCTATTACTATACATGTTATAATCCTATACTGTACATTATTTGCTTTCTGTTTCTTGGAGAGGTCTACATTTAAGGATAGTTGGCCTAGGTGATGATGTTGCTACTTCAAGGGTGACTTGAGTTTAGTACCTCTAACTGTAAAATGTGAGAATGTATGTATTGGAGCAATTAGGTCTGCTCTTGGGTCAGAGGCAGGAGTAGCTGATAGGTAATCTCACCTGATCTCAGAGAAAGGTGGAGTGCTAGGAATGGTACCTGATGTGAAAGGTTGGTTGCCACTTCAGGAAATATGCTCAGTGTATTTCATGGGTTGAAAGGAATACTAATTGTTTTTCTGCTTTGATGTTGGGTTGAATGGTCCCCCCAGCACCCGCATCATATTCTTTTTATTTAATTGACCTGTTAAAGTAGAAGCAAATGTTCAGTACCCTAGGATGACTATCACAGTAGTGGCAGAGAATAAAGATTTGGTGTTAGCAGGCTGTTACACAGGGAAAAAGAAATTAGACATTTAAGAGCTATAGTCCCTTCTGGAAGCCTTGTCAGCAATGAGATACTGAAGAGTGATCCCAGCCCTTCAAAGAACCTGGTCTTGATCCTCCATAATGTCAGGTATAAATCAGAGATCTGATTGTAGATGAGAAAGCCACATTGGTTGTGAAATAGATACCTACTTAGGGAAGCAGGTATGCTGATATGAGTCCTGTTTGTTCTGGCTGGATACTCTGAAGTACACTGTCAACTGAAGCAGGAGAAAATGTGGTGTAGCTGTGATTCATGAAAACAGTATCTCCCTTACCAAGATACCTGTGACAAAACTGGTGCACATTGAGCATGAACACCTTTTGGAATTAGGAATAAATTGAAGATTCTGTTAGTTTACTGCTTGTGCTACAGTCTGACAAAATCCCTGACTGACTAGAGGGAATTAGATTTGATGTTTGAGATCCCTGGATTTCAATATTCATTTTAGGACCGTTTTTCCTGGAACAACTCAGGAATTGATAACAGCCACAATAAGGATGGTCTATCCCAGTTGATCACAGGGACAATACATGATGTAAGTTATATACAGTGGGGCAAAAAAGTATTGTCAGCCACCAATTGTGCAAGTTCTCCAAATTAAAAAGATGAGAGAGGCCTGTAATTTTCATCATAGGTATACCTCAACTATGAGAAACAAAATGAGAAAAAAAAAATCCAGAAAATCACATTGTCTGATTTTTAAAGAATTTATTTGCAAATCATGGTGGAAAATAAGTATTTGGTCAATATCAAAAGTTCTTCTCAATACTTTGTTATATATCCTTTGTTGGCAATGACAGAGGTCAAACATTTTCTGTAAGTCTTCACAAGGTTTGCACACACTGTTGCTGGTATTTTGGCCCATTCCTCCATGCAGATCTCCTCTAGAGCAGTGATGTTTTGGGGCTGTCGCTGGGCAACATGGACTTTCAACTCCCTCCAAAGGTTTTCCATGGGGTTGAGATCTGGAGACTGGCTAGGCCACTCCAGGACCTTGAAATGCTTCTTACCAAGCCACTCCTTCGTTGCCCGGGCGGTGTGTTTGGGATCATCGTCATGCTGAAAGACCCAGCCACGTTTCATCTTCAATGCCCTTGCTGATGGAAGGAGGTGTTCACTCAAAATCTCACGATACATGGTCCCATTCATTCACTCTTTCCTTTACATGGATCAGTCGTCCTGGTCCCTTTGCAGAAAAACAGCCCCAAAGCATGATGTTTCCACCCCCATGCTTCACAGTAGGTATGGTGTTCTTTGGATGCAACTCAGCATTCTCTCTCCTCCAAACACAAGTTGAGTTTAGATCAAAACATTCTACTTTGGTTTCATCTGACCATATGACATTCTCCCAATCCTCTTCTGGATCATCCAAATGCTCTCTAGCAAACTTCAGACGGGCCCGGAGATGTACTGGCTTAAGCAGGGGGACACATCTGGCACTGCAGGATTTGAGTCCCTGGCAGCATAGTGTGTTACTGATGGTAGCCTTTGTTCCTTTGGTCCCAGCTCTCTGCAGGTCATTCACTAGGTCCCCCCATGTGGTTCTGGGATTTTTGCTCACTGTTCTTGTGATCATTTTGACCCCACGGGGTGAGATCTTGCATGGAGCCCCAGATCGAGGGAGATTATCAGTGGTCTTGTATGTCTTCCATTTTCTAATTATTGCTCCCACAGTTGATTTCTTCACACCAAGCTGCTTGCCTATTGCAGATTCAGTCTTCCCAGCCTGGTGCAGGTCTACAATTTTGTTTCTGGTGTCCTTCGACAGCTCTTTGGTGTTGGCCATAGTGGAGTTTGGAGTGTGACTGTTTGAGGTTGTGGACAGGTGTCTTTTATACTGATAACAAGGTCAAACAGGTGCCATTACTACAGGTAACGAGTGGAGGACAGAGGAGCCTCTTAAAGAAGTAGTTACAGGTCTGTGAGAGCCAGACATCTTGCTTGTTTGTAGGTGACCAAATACTTATTTTCCACCATGATTTGCAAATAAATTCTTTAAAAATCAGACAATGTGATTTTCTGGATTTTTTTCCCCATTTTGTCTCTCATTAGTTGAGGTATACCTATGATGAAAATTACAGGCCTCTCTCATCTTTTTAAGTGGGAGAACTTGCACAATTGGTGGCTGACTAAATACTTTTTTGCCCCACTGTATTTTGGCATTTTGTTCTAATCAGGGGAATCTTCTGTTAGTGGAAAAGCCTCCAGATTCCCCTTTGTTGTGGATGGAACCCCATCTGGTTAAATTGATTAAGGTTACACCTCACTTCTAGATGGGCAGTGGACTTATTAAGATGATCTGCCTGAAAAGTTTACTGAACCCAGCTAGTTACCAAGAAGTCTTGCAATGATTTGGAGCTGATTCCACCAGTTGTTTCTATTTCTCAAGTAGATTTTAGAAAGCATAGCTTGGAGACAGATGCTCCTTGAAAATGCATTGCTCAGAGTTCCATTTTGTTGCCAAAGCTTTTCAATATTTACATGAAACCACTAGGGATGATAATCAGGAGACGCTGATCCCCAAACAAACATCATCTTTGGCCACTAAAGCAGTCGCCATCCCTTAGCCCATCATGAAGCCCATCTGAAATGGGTCAAAATAATTTGCTTTCTTCTGGTCTGCGTGATCTGAGAAGCCACTAGTCTCATTTTTGGAGCTATATGCTCATGACACACATATATATTTTTCTGTGACATCTTCAGGAAATGGAGTGACTCCCCTGAATGTCTCTCTGCAATCAGTAATGAGGAATAACACTGAAACTGAATCCAGACAAGAGGGAGGTGCTCATTTTAAGGGACAATCATTCTAATGAGGGGGTAATTCTGCCTGTTCTAAATGGGAGACTGCTATCCCAGAAGGAACAGGTATACAGTTTGGGAGTGTTTCTGGACTCATCTCTCTCTCTGGTGCCCTGGATCAAGGCAATAGCTAGGAGCATTTTTATCAGTTTTGGCTGCATCACTTCCTGGAAGAAAATTACCTAAAAATTATGCTTGCACTGGTAACCTCCAGACTTGACTATACTCCAGGAGCAGGGGCAATAAGACTTGTTATGAATCTTATTTTTTAACTTTTATACAGGTCAGCTGCAAGGAGACTGGCTCATGAAATTCGCTGCCTCAACATTTCAAAGCCAGCATGTAATGGAAGGCATAGGCGAGGAGGAGACTGATGTCAGGTTCAGCCCAAGAACAGCAACGAAACAGTCCAGTCCAGTGTAGTTCCTTTATTGCTTACATACTATAGACAGAATCTCACCAGACTAAACCTATCCTAAAGCTACTAGCAGATATACCCCGTAAGAGTCTAGGGAGGAGCTAGCCTCAGCCTCTTCTTCTTCCCACAGTCCTGCTGCGGGCTGAGAAAGTGCTTGCCTTGCCCCTTCCTCTGGAATGCACCCCCTCCCTCCTGATAGCCTTGATCTCCTCCTCGCCTATGCCTTCCAAGTTCATTGAAGGTTGGCTTCCAAGTAGTTTATGAATGATTGGGTGGTACATGTAGAATGAAAACTGTACTGATCATACCCTAATGAACTGTAACAAGAATCAAACAAAAATTAGCATTTATGTTTAACCAGCATGCAACATAGTAAATTGGTTGTCCAAATTAGCTTTCTCTTAGAGTAGCCTTCTACAGCCTGATAGCATCCAAACAAGCTAGATTTCAATTCCATAATTCCTATTATAGAAGAATTCCTATTATAGAACACATTTGGGATACTCAAGTTGGGTAAGGCTACCTTGGGGTCTTTTAGTTTTACTCTGGGTTAATTTTGGCAATTATCAACTGTCATTAGTCTGTTTTGAACAATGACGCTATTAATCAACTATGCTGTGAACAGATAATAATTCTAGTATTGTACACTGAACAAAGGAAGGAAAGATTACCAAATGTTTGATAGGTCATTCCTCTTAAGTATAGGAAAGAAAATACCATTCCAAATTCCTTTCCATAATTACAATGCCAGGTCTCATTAAATTTTATCTTTTCATCCACAAAAAACCATCTTGTATTAAGTAGCAGGCAAAAGATGTGTCCCAAAAATATTCCTAAGAAATCTCATAAAGAAATTACACTAAACCTTCCATTTAAATGAAAGAACAAACTGCTGTCTTCCCAAATGTACACTTTAAATAATAAAACTAAAATGGGATTATTGGGGCTGAGAGAGAATGACTGGCCCCAGGTCACCAGGCTGTTTCATGCCCTAAGGCAGATCTAAAATTCTGAGTCCCCTTGTTTCTATCCTAGGACCTTTAACCACTATACCAAAATAGCTCTTACATTATGTCTTTAGGTTGCATAAAAGATCTATTAAGTTGCAAACAAAATGGTAGTTGTTACAACCTCCATTTAACATGCAGGCTTATTCAGGAAAATTTTATTTAAACGGCACCTTTTCTATAAATGGGCCTTTTTTCCTTGGTTACTTAAATCTCATGATTGTAAACAAAGCATCAATGGTTAGTACTGAAGTAGTATTTTTAATCTAAAAATTCCTAAGTGTTCTGCAAATGCATGGACATTTTCCAACTGAAGTTCCAACTGGCAGGGGAATAATTAATTTTAGCCAATTTTTCTTTCCTCTACAGCTCCCCCTGCTGTTCACCACCCTGTTCTGGGAACAGCCTCAATTTTTAGAGAGCAGATTTTTTGGAAGCTGAGAGGGAATAAAGAAAAGCTCCATGAGCCAATTTTCATTTGCAGAAAAGATCGAAGCCTTTGTTAATTAATATCATTCAAATTATGGAATAGGACTGTAATTGTTTAATTACAACACATATAACAAAATATATAAAAATGCCCTATTAATTGTTGTAAAAAAGAGTTTCATTAGCATTTTCTCTTTAGCTATAATTTTTGCATCCAGACCCTCTTTGTAGGAAGATAAAAAGTATATGAATGTTAGAAAAAGTGTTCAAATGCCATTTTCCAGTGAAATGAACAGGCCTTGGCTTAGAATTACTGCTGAAGTCACTGACAAAAATTACTTCAAGAGTTTTTAGTGTAACTGACAAGAGCAATAAAATTGTTTCAAGTGGCCCTAACAGAAGAAAAAAAAATTCCAAATGTAGTCACAATACTTAGAAAGCTTTTTCAACTTCCAACATTTAACATGGAAATGATTATTGAAGTTTTTGCTACAAGTACTTAAAATTCATTGTTCTGACAGTTGGTGCTGGACTATTGGCATCAGTACATATTTTTATTTTTGTGGAATATAAATTGCCTTTTAGATTAGAAGAGTACTTTTTAAGCTTTCAATGTGGGTTTCAAATATAGTGTACGTACATCTCTGCTCTATCAGTTCCCACAAGCATCATCATTGTTCAGATGATGGATTTGGAATTCCCCTTTCTTGCTACTATGTTCCTGAAATCACAAAATATGAAGCTTGATCTCTATAGCAGATGTTGTAATATATAGACTACAAGAATGATGTATACCAGGAGCAGACAAAGCATCATGATCTAGTGGCAGATCTCTGTGAGAAAATTTTATCATTCTAAAGTAAGTTGCTAGAAAAGAGTACTTGGGAGAAAATCAGGACTTCTTTTGTTTGTGTGAATTGTGTGAATTCTTCAGCTAGGTATTGGTTATTTAGTTCTTTGTGTGTGTTTGCCTAATCTGACTCTGGCTGCTAGACTTAAGTTGGTGATTAAAATGTTGAACTAGGTCTGGAAGAACAATAATTCCTCAGCCGGCCATGAAGATTCTTGGGTGATTTTTGGCCTGATTCTATCATTTAGGCCAGTGTTTCTCAACCTTGGCCACTTTAAGGGGTGTGAACATGGCTGGCTGGGGAATTCTGGGAGTTGAAGTCCACACCGCTTAAGTGGCCAAGGTTGAGAAACACTGATTTAGGCTAACCAATCTCACCAGGTGTTGTGAACGTAAATTGGAGAGGAAGTACCCCATCTTGATTCCTATAGGAAAGGTGGCATATAAATATAAATCACCACCCTAATCTTAATGTAGACCTCACAGTCTCTCATGTACATAGTAAAGCATCTCATAATTATCTAGTATTATAGCCACTGAACAGAGTCAACTTGAGGCAAAGGTTTTAGGCCCCAACCCAACAACTGCCTTCTCCAAGAGCAAGTGAACATAACCTTACTGTAACAAGGATATTGTATTGGTGTGATGAAATACAGAAATGGAACAAAACGAAACAGAAACAAAACTTTATGCTATAAGGGAAAAGTGAAGGTGCATAATAATAATTTTCAGTACAGACAGTTCCCTACTTATGAACAGGTTACATTTCAAGAGGCTGTTCATAAGTCCGTTTTGTTTGTAAGTCCAACCAAGCAAAAAGTACTGTAAAGAAAAAAGAAAAAAAAGAGGAGGCGGCAGGGCAGCAGTGTGGGCAGAGAGCCCTGTCTTCTACTGCCAATGTGAGAAACAATAGCATGCAGACTGTGGAGAGCACAGTGGAATAAGCTGGTGGGGTGCGACATGCTCTATTGCCAGGAGAGGCAGGGGTGGCTCCCTGGGTGAAGGGGACGGCTGTGCGGGAGGTGCTGTTCAAGGTGGCGGCAGGACTGGAGGAAGCAGTGGGACAAGCGCAGGCACAGCATGCACTCTGCAGCTTGTGTTGGAAACTGCTGGCCCTTGCAGGAGGAAGGCTGAAGATTGCAGCCTCCAACGTGCGCTGTAAACTCCAATGCAAATCTCCAACCTCCCAGAAGGCAGGAGAAAGCGGGAAAGGGTTAGCTTGCAGCACCCCAGAAACTAACCCTTTCTTGCCTTCTCCCAACTTCCAGGTCCATCTTCTTCGTATCGGCGAAAGTTTGCAACTTGAAAGTTCATAAGTAGAGGACTGCCTGTACTTAAATACCATTTCACACAGCATTTTCTCAAAACAATGGTTTATTTTTAGACATAGACTGAAATATACTTACTCTTCTAGTTTTGCCCAAATAGCCAATGCTACTCTCAGTATAATTTCTGACCCCTCAAAGAATACAGAATCCCAAATTTTTAAAACTGTATGGTTAGGAAGGCAGGTAGCAAACAGGGTCAGGAACCACTGCATAGTGAAGACATTTGTAAGTGGGGGTTCATACCCACCTGAAACAGAAAAAGAACAGGGAAATCATTGCCTGCTGTTCCCTCTGCATAACCTAATACAAAAATGGGTAGAATACAGATGTACTCAAATTATACCATTGTGTTCAATTTCAGTTTCATACAAGCTCAAAAAGCTAAAAGCAATGGTTAATATGTTGTAGATAATAATGCCATTGTTTAGTTTATAAGATACTGACTCCCTTTTAACAAAAGTTAGCACATGACCAAACTGATCTCAGAAAAGCTAAGCTGGGTGAGACCTGATTGATACTTTAACAGGTGACCACCTGAGATCTCAAAGTAAAAGTACAGTGGTACCTCGGGATACGAACTTAATCCGTTCCGTGACTCTGGGCGTATCCCGAGTTGGTCGTAACCCGAAGGAAATTTCCCCATAGGGTTCAATGTAAATCCGGTTAATCCGTTTCGCCCTCCGCCCGAATTTGGTCGCAACCCGAGGCAATTTCCCATAAGGTTCAATGTAATTACCGTTAATCCGTTCTGGCGTCCACGGACCACACGGAAAGCGGCCGGGCGCGGCGTGGTGCGGCGCGAAAACGGCCGGGTGCAGCGCGGCGCGGCGTGAAAACGGCCCGGCGCGGCGCGAAAACGGCCCGGCACGAAAACAGCCCGGCCCGGCGCGAAAACGGCCGCGGACCACGCGGCAGGGCCGGAAAAACAGCCGCGGACCACGTGGCACGGGCGGAAAAATGGCCGTGGACCACATGGCACGGGCAGAAAATGGCCACGGACCACGTGGCACGGGCGGAAAATGGCTCGTACCCCGAGGCGGAGTTCGCAAACCGAGGTAAAATTTTGGGGCCAGAGCTGGTCGTAACCCGAAAAATTCGCAAGCAGAGGCGTTCGTATCCCGAGGTATCACTGTAAAAGGTAAAAGTAAAAGGTAAAAGTAAAAGCAAAAGTAAGTAAAAAAAATTTTCAAAGTCCCATAATAATACTTTTGTTAAATATTTACATGCACTGCTCTGCTCTTATCTTTATTATTTAAAAATGTAGAAGCTTCACCTGATGCAGAAAATCTCAGGGCTTCCCTGGGTAATACTTTAATAGCACAGTCCTTCAAATCTGTAATTGCCCACTATATTATTTATTTATTTACAAATCAAACTTGTATGCCATGCATCTCACGATACAAATGTCTCTAACATTTGTTTATCAACTTATCCAAACTATAATTGTTTTTGACACTGGATTATTATTAGAACTGATCCAGAAAGAATAATCATATTTAGAGCTGGGAGAGTAAAGGGGTCTATTATCTATTACTTCAGAAAAAGCTATTGTATATGAATCAAGAGACTATCACCTAAGATTCCTGGTACCATTAATCTGCATATCTGGTTTCATAGATTCCTGTTTAGTGATATTATCTCAAACACTTTCTAATTTTAAACAGCACTTACAGTTTTAACCCAGTAATTTTACATTTTTACTTTATGTTAAGAGTAAGGAAATTTATTTCTAAGCAATAAAGAAAAAACAAAGGAGAAAATACTTGCATGGCAATTGCATACCTCCACTTTCCTTGTTGGCAGCTCTTTGGAGAGTATCCAGATGCTGGGACAACTCAGGAAGTTTCATTCTTAGAAGGTCTCGGAACACTGCCATGTCAACAGACAGTGCTTTAAGATTATTGACAAAGTAGCTATCAGGTAGCACTTTATCAATTAAGTAAATCATTATCTGAAAAGCAAGCAGAAAGTGAGTTTAAGGAAAATTTATCATTCAAGTAGTGGTCTTTGTATAAACATAAGTTAGAATCATAACTGATTCTCATACCTGTACATCCTCATTTAGCCTTTAGGGGCCTTGTTTCTATACCATGGTATATTTATAGTCAGCAAAACTAGATATGGATAAAAATCTGGTCAATAGATATACTCACTTTTAAAGCATCTCCCTCATTGCCCTCCATTACTTCCAGGATGAGAGCAGCAAGGATGTTAAAACCTTGACAATAACCTACAGATTTGTTCCACCTGGCATAAGCCAATAACACTCTTTTCAATACCACTCTGTCTTGTTCTGCCTCTTGGCCACAATAAGAACTGCACCCAGTTCGATGAAGATCCTAAGTGGGGATGGGAGAGAAACAGTAAAACCTTTGCATATGACTTTCACATTTCTTTAAATACAAGTATAAATTACATCTCAATATTTTTACTTTCTGAACTCAACTGACTTTTTACTGTGGATTGGAATTGAAGCGCATGAGACACCCATCTTTGCACTGTTATGTTCAAGCAGCAAATAATCAACACCTCAAGAAGTAATTACAACCAATCAATATACATTAACAGTAATGTAGGAACTGTCACATGAAAAACGGATTCTTTCTCTTCTTTCTGCTGAACTGGTCTTCAATTTTCCCTCTCTTTTTTAACCTTTACTCTGATGCTAGTGATTGATACTGTTTCAGGACATGATAAACTGAAAATTGTTAAGCTAGCCAATACATTTTGGTGGTCTTGTTTTCTAGTTAAAACAGTGGAACACTTGGTATAAATCCAACTTTAGGCAAGGAACAATTGTTGCATTACAATCCTAGCTTTTATAGCACAATTTTAAGAAAGAGATTGGACCCCAGTGTAATTAATGGAAAACATCAAACAAATACCGAACAATATATTACACTGCTGAAACTGTAAACTCTTTAAGCAAAGTAAACCAGTACAAAATGAAAAATTAAGTGTGCTACTAGCAGTACAAAAATAAAAGAAGCTAAACTACACAAAAAAGGAAATCAAGTTGGGACACCATGATCAAACTGAGACAATAGTGAGAAATCTTAATTTCTTTATTGATTACTATAATATATAGAACGCTTAGCACATAAGCAGATATGCTTTCTTCTTTTGTTATGTTATGAATGTAAAGAAATTGATAAGTAAATTAATAAGCTTTTAAATACCTTTACAATCTGAATACCCATGGAATCATCATCAGGATTACTTCGGTCATTGAAAGTGAAACGCATCGTTTTATCCCAGTCAATTGCTATACTCTTTAAATAGTGATCTGCCAGGGTGAGCCAAACCTTAAAAGATATACCAAAAACCATCTCAGCTCTACTTTAAATGGGTTTATTTTACCTCTGTGCAAAAATATCCTGCATATTTAATATGTTGCCATTGATTGTATATAACATAGAAACATAAATCTGTTCACTTGCTTATGCTAGAATGAAGGAAGAGGCAGAATATGCTTTGCCCCATCAGAATGTGGCCAGGAATCCTGAAAATCTACAGCATGGAGACTTGGCAACTCTTTAGACTTTGTGCTTTATGTGCAAAATCCTTGTGGGGGGAAGCCAAATTAGATGGGCGCATTACAGGTACAGCATGCCCATGTGCTGCACCCACTCAGATTTGGCCTATTTATATTATGACTATAAGCTAAACTGAGCTATAGTTATTGGAAAAATGATTATAGCAAGTAGGCATGACTTTTAGTTAATTACTGCCAGCATCGCAAATATTTATGTACTTGTACCACTGAAAAAATTACAAGCAAGTGTACATTTGAATACACACACACACACAACACACACACCACTATGCATGCATAGTTGAATACAGATGTGTGAATTCTCCTCAGTCCCATCCGAATTGTACATTCAGACTGCTGAACTGATTTCATTCAGTCAATTCAATATGAACTGTTGTTTGATATGAAGTGTGTGCAAAATTTGTCCAAACTGGTCCAGATTGAATCAATGTGTATGATGAATCAACTTTCTGAATTAGACTGACAACTGAAACTGGCAACTGATTTAGGAAATCAGTTTGATAATTCAAAAGAATTGTCTTTCCATTAAATCTCTGAACCAAACATTTACACAGCCCTAAAAATTATAGCTCACCTACATGTAACATATGGTACCAGGCTCATTCCAAAAATTCTTAATAGACAAGTCCCTTTCCAGAATAGATTTCTGTGTAGCATATTCAGTAACATTAAAAATAGTATAGTATGAAAATTTGAAATTCAGCTATCAGCTTATGCCATTCAAGCCTTCGTCTTTTTGACTACAATTTAATCATAACTACTGTCATCTAAATCTAAATCCATTTTTCATAGGTAGACAGAATTCGGGGGTGATAAGACAAATATAAAATGGAAGACAAAAAAGAAAAAAGAAAACCTACCAACCCATACACAAAAATGGTATTTATCAGTCTTATTATATTAGGCAGGCATTCAGAATTCCACAGACCATTATTAGAAACTTATATTGCAAAGAAATGTTTATGCATTTCAGGGACTCTTTGGAAGCTGGATAGTCTGATTAAGTAGCTACTTGACAAAGATATGTGATTTTCCCCCATAGGAATAACATTTGTACCAGCAAAGCCTAAGTATATTGGATGGCCGCAATGTCTAAATTATTCCAAGCATGCTAACTAGGAAGCTTTCACACATGTCCTACACAGAAATACTTACAACTTTTTAAGTGGTATTGTTTTCTATATCTACTTCCTTACTCTGTTTATTTTACACAATGAAGTTTACAATTATAGACAATATACGTAATGAAAAACTCTGCTAAATTAAAGTAAGCTCCATATGCTTTTCAAAAAGAAAACAACTAACTTCATAGCTAGGAAATATCTGTACATAGGGAAACGTGTAAGTTTATTAGCAGGTGATTATTTTAGTATTTGTACATTTCCCAATAGAGATAATACTATAACAATGAGTCTGCTTAATTAGACTTTCTTAATTATCTTTCCATTGCTTCAACATAAGGAAAATCCTTTTCCAGTCTATTTGTTATTCATAATTCCAGTATCTTTCCAAAAAGGATCTTGCTTAATTAGAACTTTTTACTGGTGCCTAGCCAGTAGCATTAAATACATGCAGGTTTTTACTGCTGGGATAAACAGCAGCTGTTTATCCTCAGTCCAGAGCTTCACATAATGCTGATCACTATGCATTTTATGAAGAACGGAGTTTTACTTACCTTTCTTCTCCACTCTTTTGGAATTCCTGTTGACAGCCTAGCCACTGCTTTGAGAGCATCATGCCACTAAAAACAACCACCCATACAGTGTTAAATTATTCCAATTTGGAAACACAATTCAACATACAATATTTTAATATTACAGAGGAAATATTTATCATAAACTGGCCACAAAATACTTAAATACAACTGCAAAACAGAAGAAAAAAGTGCTATGTAATTCATTTATATAGGAATTACAAGAATACGCAACTGACTTTAATACTTTGAGTTTCTTTGCTGTTGAAACAATTAATTCCCACTGAAAAAGAAAAAAAATCAAACTACAGGTGGAACAAATGCAGTGGCAGCTCAGCTCTTTTGGATAATAAAATACATCCCAGCCTTAATTAATTAATGCAATTTTAAAATTATTATTTGTCCATGCACTTGGAAAATTATTTAAACTTATTATTTAATAAATGACTTTACTTGAACTACTAAGAAGCTTTTTTTGTAGGACAACTTATTTCAATAAATAAAAATCAGTTACCTGTTGAAAACCATTCTGACCTAATGATGGCTCAAGTGTAAACTTCAACTTTGTGTCCACCCCTATGCAATAAAAATAGAAAACCAATTACCAATATACTCATTCATGGATCGAAACTGCATCACATTGGAGGCTATAATGTAAACCTGATATTGCAAAATTAATGCAGGGATAACATACCCTAAAATATCAGTATTACTGTACAAAAATAATGCAACTTTTCACAGTGAATAATAATAATAATAATAATAATAATAATAATAATAATAATGATGATGATGATGATGATGATGATGATGATGATGATGATGATGCCACTCGACTTCCAGCAAATAATATTCTGAACTAAAAACAAATCTGGAGAATAAATTTTAAAATGTTTGAAATAGAGACATGATGTTCTCTTCCTGCATAAACACAATACTTACACGTGGAGTAAAATATGAGTCAACAGAGTTTACTTTTCTCCCTTTTCCATAAACAGATCTCACTTACCAAAAGAAAGTCAGGAAGCAGCTATTACATTCATGAAAGTGCTTGTTACTTATTTATTTTATTTATTTATTAAATTTTTCAACCGCCCATCTCCCCCCAGTGGGGGAACTCTGGGCGACTTAACTAAGCAGAGATGAGATCTGGATGTATATATAGGAAGGATATTTTGACCTTTTTCAAGCAATTATCATCCACAACATTGGCAGTTTTTACATGTCAAGGAGGGAAAGATAATTTGATTAAGTACTGTTGGATATTTTTATGGGCATGCAACATACCTACAAAAGGAAAATGGAACCTAGTTATTTAAGAATAAAAAAATGCACCATCACATTCTTAACAAAAACATTTTATCATTTGATAGGAAGAAAAGTTGCATAAATGTGTGCCATTGTTCCCATAGCTGTATTTTGGGCAACATCCAATGTTAAGCAAATAGACATCTATTAGCTCTCCCTCCTTTATATCCCAAATGGAAGGTTTCAAAAGGTACAAATACTGAGAAATGGGGGACTTCATTTTGCTGACTGATGTCATTCTGACAATTATTTATTTATTTATTATTTATTTATCTGCCTTTTAGTCAGCATTGACTCCTGGTGACCTAACTGGACAAGTCCCTGCAGTTTTCTTGTCAAGATTTTTCAGAAGTGGTTTACCATTGCCTGCTTCCTAGGGCTGAGAGAGAGTGACCGGCCCAAGGTCACTCAGCTGGCTTTGTGCCTAAGGCAGGACTAGAATTCATGGTCTCCTGGTTTCTAGCCCAGTGCCTTAACCATTATACCAAACCGTCTCTCTTATTCTGACAATAGGTCAACAAAATTGAAGAGAACCTTATATAATTTATAAGAAAGACATTTCTGAGTTATATGGAAATTAATCTGCACTAGAATTTGTACAAATTCATGAGGCAAGAGTAGTCAAGGTGGGCTTAAGGCAGTCATAATTACTCATTAAATCAACACATCTTCTGTGCAGGGTGAACTACCTGATACATTCTTCAGGTTGGGATAATCTCTCTTTAAAACTTTTTTGGCATTACCATTGACCCCTATGGTTAGTGTTCACTTAACACACATTATAAAATAGGGATATGCAAAATATCCAGTTTACAAATGTGCACAGAACAGCTGGTTTGTGCCCAAACTGAAACAATAATATTCTGAATGTTTTATTCTGGATGTGGCCTGAAACGAAGCTGTTTTGTTTGGATATGCCTCAGTGCAGTTGTTCGGGGTAGAAGTGTTTTCAGTGCTCTGATTTAGCTTCTCTGACTGGAAATTGTCTTGTTCCTTGCAACTGGGTTGTTATCCTTTGAATGTTGTCTGGATCAGTACTGCAGAAGGGACTCTTACATATCCACTGCTTTCGGCTTAGAGTGCATGGAGGGTGATCTGGGTGGCATTCTGCAGCTGACATTTCAGGAACACGTGACACAGAGCAAGCTGTTCTAGACCTAACTGCTAATGGACTACAAGCATCTGTGGAAGTAATTGCTGTGGGGGGGTCCTTTATTCATTGCAGGATTGGTGCTTCTGCTGGAAAGCATCTGGTTGCTACCCTCTGAGGCAATCTACAATCCCCAATCCCTTTTTATTTCAGGTTATGGGGGTTTTTAGTTTCAGTTTTGATTCAATGTAGCAAGTGATAGTAACAATCAGAAAAAAGGGATTTCTCCCCGACCCTTCTCTTGCTTTTCAAATTAGTCCATCTGAGTATAAAATAACATTTTCTCCCAAATAAGGCCTGCTTGCTTATTTGAGGAAATTAGTCTAATTAGTGTTGTGTGTATATATACTGGCACTGATAGTACTGCTGTTTGTTAGACATTTATACACACACACACACACACACACACACACACACATTAAATAGAGTCCTTTTTCTGTTTTAAAAAGAGACTTGCCACTAAGGCCCCCCACCACCAATTCCCAGTTTAGGGCTACCCTAATATTAATCCCACATACATTATACCCCCTATAAAAAACCCCACTGAAGCAGCCATAGCTGTGGGAATGCTCTGTTTTATGCTACTGAGCAAGCCAGTGAAAAGTAAAAAGATGGGTCTGCTCATGTTTGAGACAACTAATGGCAAGATCTGGCCAGCCCTGGCAATAGTTGCCCAGCGGTAGATCTCCTGCCCACCAACCAATATCCCAAGCAAGAGGGTGTTCTTAGAGCGGACAACATGGTGACATTCCATTGCTGATGCCTTAGGGCTGACTTGGGGGAGCAATTAGCTGTCCTTAAGGTAAATATCCCCTTGCTGGACTTCCCTGACCTGTCACTGAATGAGAGACTGAGGATTAGCCTCTTACCTCTCTCCATAGACCACTGGCAGCAGCCTGCTCACTGCCTACATATACACTGGGGCAAAAAAGTATTTAGTCAGCCACCAATTGTGCAAGTTCTCCCACTTAAAAAGATGAGAGAGGCCTGTAATTTTCATCATAGGTATACCTCAACTATGAGAGACAAAATGAGAAAAAAAAATCCAGAAAATCACATTGTCTGATTTTTAAAGAATTTATTTGCAAATCATGGTGGAAAATAAGTATTTGGTCACCTACAATCAAGCAAGATGTCTGGCTCTCACAGACCTGTAACTACTTCTTTAAGAGGCTCCTCTGTCCTCCACTCGTTACCTGTAGTAATGGTACCTGTTTGACCTTGTTATCAGTATAAAAGACACCCGTCCACAACCTCAAACAGTCACACTCCAAACTCCACTATGGCCAAGACCAAAGAGCTGTCGAAGGACACCAGAAACAAAATTGTAGACCTGCACCAGGCTGGGAAGACTGAATCTGCAATAGGCAAGCAGCTTGGTGTGAAGAAATCAACTGTGGGAGCAATAATTGGAAATTGAAGACATATAAGACCACTGATAATCTCCCTCGATCTGGGGCTCCATGCAAGATCTCACCCCGTGGGGTCAAAATGATCACAAGAATGGTGAGCAAAAATCCCAGAACCACATGGGGGGACCTAGTGAATGACCTGCAGAGAGCTGGGACCAAAGGAACAAAGGCTACCATCAGTAACACACTATGCCGCCAGGGACTCAAATCCTGCAGTGCCAGATGTGTCCCCCTGCTTAAGCCAGTGCATGTCTGGGCCCGTCTGAAGTTTGCTAGAGAGCATTTGGATGATCCAGAAGAGGATTGGGAGAATGTCATATGGTCAGATGAAACCAAAGTAGAACGTTTTGGTCTAAACTCAACTCGTGTTTGGAGGAGAGAGAATGCTGAGTTGCATCCAAAGAACACCATACCTACTGTGAAGCATGGGGGTGGAAACATCATGCTTTGGGGCTGTTTTTCTGCAAAGGGACCAGGACGACTGATCCGTGTAAAGGAAAGAATGAATGGGACCATGTATCGTGAGATTTTGAGTGAACACCTCCTTCCATCAGCAAGGACATTGAAGATGAAACGTGGCTGGGTCTTTCAGCATGACAATGATCCCAAACACACCGCCCGGGCAACGAAGGAGTGGCTTGGTAAGAAGCATTTCAAGGTCCTGGAGTGGCCTAGCCAGTCTCCAGATCTCAACCCCATGGAAAACCTTTGGAGGGAGTTGAAAGTCCGTGTTGCCCAGCGACAGCCCCAAAACATCACTGCTCTAGAGGAGATCTGCATGGAGGAATGGGCCAAAATACCAGCAACAGTGTGTGAAAACCTTGTGAAGACTTACAGAAAATGTTTGACCTCTGTCATTGCCAACAAAGGATATATAACAAAGTATTGAGATGAACTTTTGATATTGACCAAATACTTATTTTCCACCATGATTTGCAAATAAATTCTTTAAAAATCAGACAATGTGATTTTCTGGATTTTTTTTTTCTCATTTTGTCTCTCATAGTTGAGGTATACCTATGATGAAAATTACAGGCCTCTCTCATCTTTTTAAATGGGAGAACTTGCACAATTGGTGGCTGACTAAATACTTTTTTGCCCCACTGTAGCTCTGGTAAGAAGTGCTGGTGTCTCCAAGACATCAACTCATCTGGGTCACACTCACTCTCTGACCAAATCACTGAAACAAGTCTCTGGGAGATGCATAATGGATGAGAGCTACATGGCTCACCTGGCTGATCCTTTCAATCTCTGAGCAGTATCACTGAGTGAGCTGACACTAGAAGAGACTCCACCTGGCTTTATGAGGCTCCTGCACTATCTGAGATACAATGGGATTTATTTACCATCCCTCAGATGACTCACTGTCCTTCAAGCCCAACACCATAGCTCACCTATCTTCATGCATGCACGTGGTTCAAACTGGTTCAAACAAGGTGTGATAGCTCTGAGGACACATACAATCATAGTACACACACATGCAGCACTGAGGTGACCGTAACAGGCACACATAGCTCGGACAAATGAAAAATACTGTTCTTTTCCACTAATCATACTACTGCCTTCCTAGAAGCTAAATTGCTGTTTATTTTAACAACTCCTGTGAGAAACTGGACTTCTTGTGGGTGAGTTACTGTGTGTGGCCTTCAAAAAAAAAAAAAAAAAGGAAATGGATTGCTGGGGGTAACATCAAAGACGTATCCTTCTACATATGCATGCAACATTGTGCTTAAGTTCACGCACAACTGATGTGAATGCAAAAAGTACTAATACATACAGGTTTGATTGATCTGCTCCTTTAATGTATGTGTGAACTCTCTGAATGCTCTTGATTCCTGCTGATGTTGAGATTCAGGATATATGAGATTCATATATATGTTGTGAGTTATCTTCAAAAACACTCTGAAAGCTCCACTATCAAGGTAAAAGAGAATTCAGAGTGTACAAATGCATGGCTAAACTCTGCAAATCATCACTGGTATAGCTTAATTGCCATCTTTTTTCCTACAAACATTGTACATTGGTTTAGCTGGATATTTTGTAGTTTTTGATTTTGAGTGTATTTGAAAAGCAAAGAGTAAATCCAGTTGTTTTTACTTTGGTGTCATTGTTAATTCATCCTCTTGTACTCTGCATTCTTTTGTACCCTTCTATTTATGGAGACTTCAGAGTGCATTTCAAAATGCAACCTGCCTCCCCCCCCCCCTGCCAATTGGTCTTCTAGCTTAGGTTTATGTGTACTGTTCTTGGATTCTTGTTGTGTTGCCTATGCAGTGAGCATGTCATCTTCCACATCCTCATTATCTTTTTCTCAAAATTCCACATGGCTTGCTTAGATTTGACTTTTTTGGAGTTGTTGACTTCTATGTTGTTCATTCATCATTGCACTCTGTACATCCTGTTCTGTCCTTCTGATAAACTTCAGAGTGTGTTTAAAAATGCTGATTGGCCTGCTAACTTGGAGGTGGGGGAGGGTTGCACTGTTTCCATGCGTTCCTGCACTGTTGGTGCAGGTCCATTTTGCTGCCAATGCATGTTTGAAATTGATGGTTGATCTGCATTTCCTGCAACTCTTCTTCCCTTCTGTACTTCAAGCGTAAAAAAGAATTATTTTGCTGAGTAAGGGTGCATGCACATGTAAAATTGCTCTCTGTTCTGCATCCTATTAAGTATTTAAATGCTGGCAGCCAGATATGCTTTGCGTTTCTCAAGTGGAGCCTTTCTCATGGGCAACAGTTCCTTTCATTTGATTGGTTTGTTTCATGTTCACTCTACCAGAAACTATCATTATTTTATTTGTTTGGGCAGTCAGCTGGGGGTAGAGCAAATTTGCAGGTGAATGGGAGGAGGGACACAGTCCATGTTCCTGACTTCTGCAAGATTAGATTTATCCACAGACAACATAGATTTAGAAGATACTTACTGTATTTTAAAATATTTTTACAGTAACCCCTTACAGAATTGACTAGAATTAATATTTTCCACCAAATTGTTTTCCTATCCTGGAAGAGGTAAGTGACTCAGTTATGTTCTGGGGAGAGACCAAAGACACAGACCATTTATTTGTTTCAAGTAGAACCCAGGTCAAATGGTTGCTATAAGTTCAGTAAGACTAGGGCAAAGGATACAAGATCTGAGCTTCAAAATCTGAATATTCACTAGATCAAAAACGTGGAATTTTCTATGTCTCTTTGCTCTTGTCTAGTGGTTGTCCAGATTTTTGCAGCCCTTGAGGCATCTTCTGTATCCCACCGACTTCCATAGCTGAAATATCTGAAACCATTGCAAACTTTATTAAAAGGCATATCCTTTTAATAAAATCTAATAGGAAAAAGTGCTATTAGACACCTGGTTTTTTTTTCATCACAGGCTCTCCTAAAATGTTCCAGGCTTTGTTTCTGCCAAAACATAGCAGTCCAAAACTGATTGACAGAACTTTTGGAATGTAATATTTTGTTTCATGTTTTCCATTTTTATATATATCCCTATTTCAAAATTATACCCACTCATAGAAATATTATTTTTAACAGAACAGCAATCAGTTACACCACTGTATATAAATTAATACAAATAGCTGCAAAGGTATCGATATGAATGGCTCATCAGTCACCAGGAGTTAAGCTTGACTTGAAGGAGACTGCCTTTATATTAGTGCATTCGATATTGAACATAGAAAATCCCTCCCTTACAGAATGTTGCTGTCCAAGCCAATGGTGCTGAAATGTCATCTGACACTCCATACAAAATTATTAGATTTTTATCCCACCTTTTTTTTAAAAAAAATTGGTCATCTCAAGGCAGAGAACATATCTAATACTCCTACCTCCTATATTCCCCACAACTCTCTGAGGTGGGTTGGGCTGAGAGAGAGTGACTGGCCCAAAGTTACTCAGCCAGCTTTCACGCCTAAGGAAGGCCTAGAACTCACAGTCTCCTGGTTTCTAGGCCAGCACCATAATATAACTGTCTTATAATAAAAGGTTAACAACAATTAGTCACAATAAAACCTGCCCATTTAAATTGTATTTCATAATAAATGTATTAAATTTAAGGTGTTTACCAGTCAAACCAATATTTGGATGATCGTGTTCACAGTATCAGACATCCCCATCTTCATAATTAAAATTCCCTCAAACTGAGTAGCATGCCAAATTTCCACCAGAGAGATTTCGAAAATTAATTTATGGTTAGACTGTTATTAGTGTTCAATTCATTTCTATTGTTTTGATCATCAGTTGCAACAAATAAGATAAAACCTGCACAAAAGTGACCAAACATTAATAAAATACATTAAAATGTACAAAAATCAGTAAAAACATTAAAACAATGCTATTATAGCAAATAAATTATTAGAAAACATTAGGAACTTTTAATAAAATATTCTCTGTTTAGCAGCAGCCTGTGCAAAGCTTGCTAATTTCCATAGCATTCTCTCCTTGTCTAAATTCATTAGATATTCAATTTTATATGAATCAGGCCAAAATTATTTTATCAAGAGTGGTTCCAGAAATTTTACATGTGCCAAAGCAGAAATAGGGCAGTACAATAAATAATGAGTAAAATCTTCTATAATTTCCTTCGCACAAGGGCAGAAGCACATATTATATGGGATATTGTAAAATCTAGTTGCTGATGCCATTTACTGGAACTGTAGTCTTGTAAGTGTCTCACAGAGGGATGGCACTGTAACACGCCTCAGATAATAAAACCAAAATCAAATACGAACATTAAGTGCATATCAAGGGGCAATTTTAATTTAATTTAAACAAATTTCTTTGAGCAAAGACATCCAGCACCCTGTTTTTAAACAATAGATTGTTTGCATTAATTGAATTTAAAAAGAATTTAAAAAGAATTCCAGAGAAAAACCAAAGGTATGCATATGATTGGATAAAAATGTAAACCAACTGGTGCAAGAAGGAGTGGAGAAATTCATTTGCTCCAGGAAGCACCAACTGATAAACCTATCAATCACCTCAATAAAGTATAATAAAAGAAAGCTGAACATGTAAACAGTCTCTTTAGAGTAGTACACTACAATGAAGCTATTACTGCAAATCAGTTTGCTTGAATTGGTGCATGAATTTGCATCTTGTTTTCTATGCTTTCTACTTTTCACAATTTTTTTCAGCAAGACAATGGGTTTGTATACTGATGATTTAATGTATGAGTATTTTTCCAACAGCTCTATGCCAAAGGTTCTTGAATGATCTTGTATATCTAAGCTAGTTTCCAAATGTGCATTTATTCTTATTACAAAAATCTGTTCCCTAAAATATTGTATTGCCATAAGTCTTTTCTGTGTTTAAACTGCAAATTAGGCTCTATTTACACCGGTGCTTTATTTTATTTGTTTTATTTATGGTCTACACACAAAACACAAAAACAAAAAAGCATATAACAAGCCAGGCCTAATAATGAAAAGAGGTGTACTAACCGACTTCTGAAAGCTACAGCTATTGTAAGAACTTGGCAATTTTTTAGTAATTGCCCATGCTTGATCTTGTGGAAGTAAGTCTGTAACCTCTTGGACAGAAAGACAATTAACATTTCTGACAAACAGATTTATGACTGCCAGAAGCCATGAGTGATGCAAGTTTATCAGTGCATGAGTTATTAACTCAACCTCTGTGTCTGAACACACACAAATGCACTTATAATATGGGACACTAGTATATCTACCTGTTGTCATCATAATGGATAGTCCTCCAATTTGAGCTAAGATGAAAAACCTCCTACAAGGAGCAGGTAAATTATAACCAAGTATTTAGGTCCTGTCTAGAGTGTGGGGGTGAGGCCCGCAATTGCACCATCATGAAAGTGAGTAAGGTTAGCCCAATCTAAAGCCCAAATCCCACAGCCAAGGCCTTACTGATGCTTGTCAAGTGGCTACTAGACAGACTTATCCACAGTAGACTTATTTTTTGAAAGCCTCCATGAAGAATCTTGCCTAAAACCTGTATTTTTATTCATTTATTTTAAATTCTGTGTTAAAGATTCTCTTTATCCAGAATATTTAAACAGCTGCCAATTAAAGAGGGAAAGAATCTAAACTCTCAAGAGTTGTATTCTCTTTTATATTTCAGGCTGCTAGTATTTCTTTATTCTCATTTGCTAGAAGGAAATTTTAATGTGCCATACTAGGCAATACTGTATGTTGAGTTTTAATACTGAATGTTATTCTCGAAGTGACTCAGAGAATACATACTGATGGGCAGTCTGCTCCTTTCCAGGTATACCCCTTGGGAAATGCTGCAGCCCCGCCGCCATTTCTAGAAATCGTTCGCCGCTCCCTGTCCGAGGCGCAATAAACCGCCCGTTCCGCAGCTCAAGCTACAGCGACCATCAAGATGCTCCTCTTCCTCCTCCTCCTCCTCCACCACCACCTCCTCCCTGGCCAAGCACGCGCAGGGTTCCTAAGCATTTCACCCCAGTTCGGCCTGCCCGATCCCCGGGGAGCAGCTGGAAATGCAGCGAGGGTGGCTCCGGGCATTTCCCTTCCTCCGCAATAGTCCCCTCCTCTCTGGGACGAGCGTAGGCAATTAAACCTTGACGTGGTTAAGCCTTCGAGAAAAGCCAAACGTGCCCCGGCGGCCAAGGAAGCGCCCCTTTTCCGACAAAGGCAGGCAAACGGGAGAGCGGGGCCCAGACGGCCTGCGGCAGCCCTTACCCGGCTCCAAGGTGCACAGAAGGCGAGGCGCAGTTCGGGATATGCAGCTCCTTTTCTTCAAGACGTTGCTCAGGATGGTGCTCACGCCGCCGCCGCCGCCGCCGGTGCTCTGCCGTTTTAAACACCTTCCCCCTCGCCTCAGGGAACTCGTTAGTCTGTCTTGCCTCATGGATGACCACAAGCAGGAGCCAAACGCACCATCCACCGGTTTTCCAAGGCCAGCGGCCGCGCCAGCTTCCCGCAGGTGCAGTCGGCGCTCGCGACTAGTGACGCAATCCGGGCCTTCGCCGTTCCCAATTCAGCCAGGCTCTCGGGCTCAGGGATGATGAGCGATGGCGGCGGGGGGAGCGCGGCCGAGGGCGGAGAGAATTAGAGCAGCGGGAACGCGGCTTTGGAGAGGCGGCGAAGGCAGCGGGGCGCCTCTTAGCTGGAGGAACCTCTGCAGTGCAGAGGACAGGAAGGCGCGGCGCGGCGCGGCGCAACCCCGCAAGGAAGGAGAAAAGGGGCCGTTCCCGCCCACCATCACAGCATCGCTGACAGAAAAGCTAGGCAGCTCTTCCTTCCCCGCCGCCACCTGCCAGCAAGCGTTAAAAATAAACCGGCTCGGCGTAACTTGCAACAGCAACGCGCTGCCATCTCCGGGGCCTGGCGCCAACGGCAGAAAACACAACCGCCGTCTGGAGGGAGTTCTCCCGGCTCGCTGTCCAGGGAATTAACCAATAAAAATACATTTGCAGAAAATTACCACCATGACAGTCGGAAATCCGCCTCCCCTGCCATAACGGTCATTGACGCATTTCTTTCACGTGCGGGAGCTACACGCTTTAATACAGACAAAAGGGGTGGAGGAACCGGCTTGGATTTCAGACTGATATTTAGTAGGCGGCAATATCAATATTCAAAATTAGGCTGAACGATGCTATTTGGTTATAAGCTGAATCTGCAGAACAGTAAAACAACAAATCTGCTCCAGGCATCCTTTTTCTTTCCATTTATCCTCTTAAGGGTTTAGGAGAAAATGGTGACTTACATTCCATCAAAATCTATTTGCATTACACAATAGGCTCCGTTCTTAACTATGTGTGGTCCTTAAACCGGGTGTTCTTAAGTCGGGGACTATACAACTTATCATGTGCTTGACACAGCTGTTTTACATTTCAACTTGATATGCATTCTTCCAAATGTAACTCACATTATCAGTCATGGTTCTTTTTAACATTTCCATAACCTGTATTCATTATATTAGATTTTATACACACACACACACACACAGGCAATACAGTTCACAAAACTGTTTCACAAAGATGGAACTGTAACATTTTTATGATGATATCACAGCAAAAGGATTCAAGGTTGAATTTTTATGCATCAGATGCATGAATTGATCTAATATAATTTGTATGTTTCCTAGACTTCAGCTGATAGTCTGAAATGCACAAATCGGTTGCAATTTGCAACTTGATATAATAGGGATTATACCAGCACTATACATGATAAAATAGTTATGTGTATGATTACTTCCAAGTGTGAAAACTTTTTTTTTGCAGTAGTAAATAAACTACAAGTGGGCAATCTATGGCCCTACAGCCATATATGGTCCTCAGTCTAATTTCCTGATTTCTCTGGCTAGTTTCAAAAGATCCTCTGAAAAAGATAATTTTACACTTTGAAACAGAGCTATATTTCAATTTCTAGCTGTTTTAAAGAAAGATATTTGGATGACAAAAAGAAAAAAGTGAATGGGTGTCCCCAGTGACTTCTGGCTGCGGCCTCATCTACTGCTTGCTTCAGCCACTCAGCATATGGTTCCCAACATATTTTCCTTCAAGAAATAAGGATTTCAGAAGGAAAAAAAGTGTTCACACCTGACATAACAGATAGCATGTATGCTAATGAAGAAGCTTGCAGAAGTTTTCTATATTACTCTTGCACAACAGCAAGTCTGTGAAGTAGATGGAAGACCAGACCTTCTCTGTCTCAATGGCTGCCCTATGGAACAGCTTCCCTTTTGAGGTCTGGAAGGCCCCAACCCTCCTGGCATTCTGGAAGTCCATCAAGACTTGGCTTTGCCCTAGGTGTTTGACCAGGATGTTACTTGAGCCCAATATAGGTGTGGTTTGATTTGCAAGTCTGTTACAAGTGCCTTGGTTATTGTATTATGATTATTTTCAGTTTGTTTCTATATTTTGTTGATAAAAGGTTGTAGATTGTTGTTAGCCACCTAAGGTTATTGTGTAAGATGAGCACCCATATACCCTTCCTAAATTATTAATTTCCTAAATAAATTTGGAATATAAGAAGTCTATAAAGGTAAAATGTTTTTGCAAGAAGGCCATTTTAGTTACCTCTAACACATAAATATGAATATATCAGCCATTCATATAGTAAGTGTATTAAGATAAGAACTGATAATTATGGCCTTATTTATTAACGGATTCAGCCAAGCCAAACTCTTCATAGTTTTTTTATATGTTGATATGAATAGCATGTGCATGTTGGCCATAACTGATAATCCTATGTAAGCTTTGAGCTTATTACAGCAAAGCAAACAACTAGAAAAACTCCATGTTTGTAGGGGAGGGTTAATACGTCCTTATATTACTTCCAATTGTGATTACTTCCAGAATCAAGACTGCTCTGGTACTTGCACAAATTGGCAGTTAAACTCACAACTCCAAGATGCTTTTCTCTTCATTCACACTCTAAAACCAATTCATATATTAAACCTCCCATGTGGACACTATTCAAAATGCTCCTTAAAACACTATAAATGTTCAAAACATTTGAGGCTGCAAACAGAATTGTACAGTAAGCTGTTCAATTTATGCTATAAACTGCCATTGGCACAATAATAAAACACTGTTTTGTTAAGAATACAATGGCAATAATTACATGTAAACCAATTTAGAAATTACCTTGATGAACAGCTTGGATATTTTAGGTAAAATTGTACTTTAGAACATACATCCCTTCAAGAGTTAGTACAGTGGTACCTCGGGTTACGAATGCCTCTGTTAACGAACTTTTCGGGTTACGACCAGCTCCGGCTGCAAAAATTTACCTCGGTTTGCGAACTCCACCTCAGGGTATAAACAGGATCCACGGCCATTTTCCCTCCCGTGACACGGTCCGCGGCCATTTTTCCGCCCCTGACATGTGGTCCCCGGCCATTTTCCGCCCCTGACACATGGTCGTAGGGAGGGGGACTCTACCTCCAAGCAATAGCCGCCTCCCTGTCCTCCACGCCAGAACGGATTAACGGTAATTACATTGAACCTTATGGGGAAATTACCTTCGGGTTGCGACCAATTCGGGGTGCGACCAGAGTCACGGAACAAATTAAGTTCGTAAACCGAGGTTCCACTGTATAGTGATTGTTTAGCTAAAGACACCACAATTTGGGGGGACGGAGGGGGGACCCTTTTAGATAAAGGACATTTGTTTGGCCAATTCTTAAAACAACACATTCATGTGTGAGTAGGCTGCCACAGAAATTGAAATTGTAAACAAATAAATGTCTACTGAGGGTGCCAATTATTCCCAAATGTAATTTTGTTTTCCCATTTACTTCTTATTTTCCTAGCCACTTCTTCCATTGTCTTCCATATCACAGGGAAAAAAAAAATATTTGGGGTGACAGAGTAAGGAGCCATTAGTCTGAAGGTGCCCCTCTCCAGGAAAGAAATGATACTGTACGTAAAATAGAACAGCACTGCCCTTCTTCGCATATAACTTTAACCCATTTGCAAAGTATATCATGTCCTATTGATGATCCCATGTTGTTTTTTTCAGTCACATAATTATGCTTAGCAGTGAATTGCTAACTACATTTTAAAATCCTGGTGACCTGACTGAATCAGTCCCAACAGCTCTGTCAAATATAACATCCAGGTCTAACGAAAGAAACAGTGCTGCAATATGTCTACAAAAGATAAACCTCCTAGGTAAAAACTCAAAATATTTTTCAATACGGTATCAATTAATAGCAAGAGTTCAAGAGTTCACCACATCTTTATCCTTGAATTGCTTAGTATACTAGACTTAGTCTTAAGTATTAAGAACTTCACACTTGTAAACTATTTACCAATCAGGAAACAGAACATGACCCCAAGAAACCTTAAGGTGAATGCAACACCATGGCAAAGAGGCATGATCCAGTGGCAAAGACTGCAAATTATATTATTAGCCTACTGAGGTAGAACGGAGCAAAACCAGTCAGTTTAAGACAATCCTGAATCAATGGACTAAAGGTTTGCATTATTGTAAGCCCTGTGTCTGTGTTAGTGCTGACATTGTACCAATGGATTTTATTTAACAAATTATGTTTATCTCCCAAATATCCTAAATTTTACAATAGAACAGATATGGTAAAACAAGAGAAATACAACAAATTCCCTCAAATGCACTTAACTGCATTCAGTAAAATCTAAATTTTAAACTGACATCCACTGTTAAGCCAACATCTGTACCAACTCTGAGAGAAAACCATTCTACTATCAAGATGGCATCACCAAAGTTTACCCCCATCTTTTTACAACCAAGTTGTATACCCCATCTGAGTATACAACTTTCAGATATGAGAAGCAGACACAAGCTCCTTTGGCAAACCTTAAGAACATAGCAGACTCAAAGGAGGAAAGTACAATATTGGTTCTTATTAAAAACACCATAATGTAACAAGTTTCCATTCCATAATGCAATAAGTTTCATGTCAAAGCAAATATAACACATATATACACCCAAATGTGTCTCTTACTGTTAGCGGATGAGCATTTATCAATGCTATGATAATTCTAAAGCATTAGAACAATGAGGACCTGCAGGATTATATTATATACAGAGCAGCTATACAGGTGTCAAACAGCCATGTTGTTAACTGTTGCTGGCTTCAGCAGATGGCCCCACCAGACTGATTTTGTCTGGGCTCATAACTAAGAGGATAAAGCCTGAAGGAGATCCCCCAAGAATTTCAGGGCTGTAAGCAATGGCACAAAGCAATCACAAACCACTGCTGTTGCCAAGAAAACTGCATGGATAGGTCTATGAAGACAGCATAATTTCAACCATACTAGGATACATTTTTTACTGTGATTCTGCTAAATTATATCAGCATTTTCCAAAACTCAGGAAGCTCTGTAAGTTGCAGTTCAACTACTCCATAAATCAGTATATGCTGATGCTAACAGCTTTCCTTGTGCTCTGTATCTTCACAGTAAAGACAATGCTTTTGTTTCACTAAGTCTGCAATTTTCTGAAATGAACATTCAACGTATAATTCACAGAAGTCATGACTGATGTACCATCAAGCTGGTGTTGCCTCTTAGTAACCACATAGATCGTTTCCAAGACAATCTGTCCCCAACCTGCTCTTTTCAGGTCTTGAGATCAGTGCTATAATGAAGTCCATCCACCTTACTGCTAGTCATTTTCCTTCCTTCTATCTTTCCCAGCCTTGTAGACTTCTCAAGATAATTAAATATTTGCATAATCTCTCCAAAGTATGAAATTTGAGCCTGGTCATTTGTGCCTCTAATGAAAACTCTTTGTTCAGTGATCCATTGTTTGCTTTCTTGGCTGTCCATGACAATACCAATACCAATACCAATACCAATACCAATACCAATACTTTTAATGGCCAAGTATAAAATATACACAAGGAATTTATCTTCGGTGATAACAGCAAAATCAACGGTGCGTTTGGATAAGAGCAAAAAAAGATCACATGATATTCAGCAAAGCAATGGCACGAGGGAAAAAACTATTCTGGTGTCTGGATGTTTTAACATAAGGAGCTCTATGGCGCCGTCCTGAAGGAAGAAGTTGGAACAGATTGTACCCAGGATGAGAAGAGTCTGCAGATATCCTCTCTGCCCTCCTTTTGACCCTCACAGGTAAAATATAGTTCTTCTACAGAAGGCAGATGGATTGCAATGATCCTTTCTGCAGACTTAACTATTCGTTGGAGTCTGAGTCTGTCCTGTTTGGTTGCAGAATCAAACCAGACAGTTATAGAGGAGCAGATAACAGACTCAATGATTCCCCTGTAAAACTGCACCAAGAGCTCCTGGGATAATTTAAACTTCCTAAGTTGCCGCAGGAAAAACATCCTTTGCTGTGCCTTTTTAATAATGGCTGTAATGTTATACGTCCATTTCAGGTCTTGGGAAAGTATAGAGCCCAGGAACCTGAAGGACTCTACCACTGATACTAGACTGTTAAGTATAGTAAGGGGAGGAATAGGAGAAGGATTCTTCCTAAAGTCCACAATCATCTCCACGGTCTTAAGTGTATTCAGTTTCAGGTTATTACTACCACACCACAAGACCAGCTGTTGAACCTCCCGTCTATATGCTGACTCATTTCCATTTTGAATTAAACCAATGACAGTTGTATCATCTGCATATTTCAAAATTTTAACAGAAGAGTCCTTTGAAATGCAGTCATTGGTATAAAGGGAAAAAAGCAGTGGAGAAAGCACACATCCCTGAGGGGCACCAGTACTGATTAACCGAGTACTGGAAATAATTTTGCCTAACCTCACATGTTGTTTTCTGCCTGTTAGAAAACTAATAATCCACCTACAAGTGTGCACAGGCACAGTAAGCTGGATCAGTTTGTTGTACAGAATTTCTGGTACAATAGTGTTAAATGCTGAACTGAAGTCCACAAAAAGAACTCGTGCATAAGACCCCAAAAGTTCAAGATGTTGCAGAATATAGTGAAGGGCCATATTAACAGCATCATCCACTGACCTGTTCCCCCGATAGGCAAACTGCAGTGGATCTAACAGGGGATCCGTGATGGCTTTCAAGTGAGCCAACATGAGCCTCTCAAAGGTCTTCATGACCACAGATGTCAATGCAACCGGTCTGTAGTCATTCAGCTCACTAATGGGGGATTTCTTAGGAACTGGGATGATTGTAGAACTCTTAAAACAAGAAGGAACATAGCCCGTCTTCAGTGATTTGTTAAAAATATGCATGAAAACGGGGGCCAGTTGTTCTGCACAGACTTTCAGATACGAGGTAGTCACACGGTCTGGACCTGGAGCTTTTCCAATCTTTTGCTTTTGAAGCAAACCTCGCACTTCTTTTTCCAGGATCACCAGAGGTAAGAGACCCGGGGGATTGGGGACAGGTAAAGAAAAATCGAGTACTGATGATGTATCCGAGATACAATTGGCAGCCGCAGATATCAATTGATCATTCTCAAACCTGCAATAAAACCTGTTGAGATCGTCTGCCAGTTGATGACTCTCTTCAATCAGGAGAGGTGGGTGGTTGTAGCCGATGATGTTCTTCAGGCTTTTCCACACAGTCGCAGGATCATTTGCTGAGAACTGACTTTTCAGCTTTGCTGAATAGTTCCTCTTTGCCGCCTTAATCTCCCTCGTGAGTACATTTCTAGTCCGATTATACCTAATCCTGTCCCCACTCCTATGGGCCTCCTCCTTGTCCCGACGCAGCTGTTTGAGCTTTGCTGTGAACCACGGTTTGTTGTTGTTATAAATAAGTATGTTTTTAGTGGGCACACACATGCCCTCACAAAAGCTAATGTATGAAGTCACAGCATCAGTATACTCATCCAGATCTGCAGAGGCAGCTTCAAAAACATTCCAATCTGTACACTCCAAGCAGGCCTGTAGGTTTAACTTAGCATCATCAGACCATAACTTTACTGCTCTGATCACAGGCTTTGCAGTTTTAAGTCTCTGTCTATAGGTGGGAATAAGATGAATCATACAATGATCAGATGAGCCAATTGCTGCTCGCGATATAGAACGGTAGGCTCCTTTTAGTGTGGTGTAGCAATAATCCAATATATTCTTGCCCCTAGTAGGACAACTAACATGCTGTATGTATCTAGGCAACTCGGTAGTAAGATCAGCACCATTAAAGTCTCCTAAAACAATAAGTAAAGAGTCTGGATATTTCTGTTCTATACCGACTATCTGATCTGTTAAAGTCTGTATTGCACTATTTAGAGAAGCAGGAGGTATATAAACTCCGACCAAGAAGAATGAAGAAAATTCCCGTGGAGCATAGTACGGTTTGCAGTTAATAACCAAAGTCTCTAAGTGCATACCGCAAGATTTATGTAAGATTCTAACGTCTCTACACCAACAGGTATTAACATAAAAGCAGATTCCACCTCCTTTTTGTTTGCCCGATGACGGTGTAACTCGATCTCCCCTATAGAGATGAAAGCCTGAAAGTTGTAAGGATCTATCCTCCACCAGATGATTAAGCCATGTTTCAGTGAAACAAAGGGCTGCAGCATTTAAGAAGTCAGAATTATTCCGATTTAAGATGGATAGTTCGTCCATTTTGTTGACTAATGAACGTATGTTTGTTAAATATATTGAAGGAAGAGGAGTTCTGGTTCGTTGCTTTCTCAGTCTTACCAAGATTCCAGCTTGCTTTCCCCTTCGTCAGTATCTCACATATCTACGCTTAGCTCCCAGGCTGCTGCTGCAGAAGCTGCTGCTGCCGAAGCTGCTGCCGAAGCCGAGGGAAGCTGCCGCCCCCGCAGTCAGAAAATCCACAATAGCACTCCCACAGCCACGAAAAACAGGAGGAGTTGTATAAACAGAATGCTGTCTGATATTTAAAAGTTCATTTCTAGAATATGTAATCTGCAAAGAGCTGCAGGAGTGTTCTCCAACACCAACATTCAAAAGTGTTAACGCTCTTTTTATCCTGCTTCTTCGAAGTCCAACTTTTGCTCCCATACAGCATCATAGGAAAAATCACTGCTTGCATGATTCTTATCTTTTTAGGTATAGACACATCCCAGTATCTGAATATCTTTTCCACAGCCTTCATTGCTACTCTTCCAGGTGCTAGTCTGTGGTATAATCCTTAACTGCTGGTTCTTTTACTTTTGATATTCAATCCTAAAAGGCAGAATCTATCTACTACTTCAATATCATCATTGTTAATTCTAAGGCTATTTGTTGTACTTGTTGTCATTAGTTTGGTCTTCTTTATATCTAACCATAATTCCATTTTTTTCACTGTGCTCCTTGACTTTCATTATTAGAGCTTGCATAACCTTTGCATTTTCAGCTATCAGAGAAGTGTAATCAGCACGGTTTATGAGTTTATTCTTCTAATTTTAAAACCATGCTTACCTTCTCCAATTTGGCTTCCTTCAATATATTTTTAGCATATAGGTTGAATAAATAAAGGGAGAGTACAAGTTGGTCTCACACCTTTGCCAACTTGGAGCCAGTCTGTTTTGCCATGTTCCACCCAGACTGTGGCTTCCTGACCAGTATATAGGTTTCACACAAGGATGATGAGACGTTCTGGGATTCCCGTTTTTCTAAGCATATTCCAGAGTTTCACACAACTGATACAATCAAAGTCCTTTCTACAATTGATAAAGTACATATTTACTTGCTTATGTTATTCTTCGGCTTCATCAATTATTCACCATGCATCAACAATAATGTTTTCTGGTTTATTATTGTGTTACAGTACTAGTTTATTTCAACACATTCCTCATGCTTCAGAGACAATGATATTCCATTTACATTAAAAACTGACATACAGCATAAAGGAGGATGTGTCCTTGTATAATGTGCTGTCTGTCAACTTTTTATTTGCTGCTAACTTGGAAATATATTTGCTTTTCCCCAGGCACCTCACTGGTCTACAATTGTTTGTACAGTAGCTATGTTGAGATATGGACACCCACATTTATACCGAAATTTTATTTCCCACCCTTGTAAGTACAGTATGCCAGTCTTTTTCTTAGTACGAGATACGTTGCATGCAAATAGATTTGAGATGAGAATGAGATTGCCTTAATGGGTAAATGTTACAAAGACATTATTGGTGGCCTGAATGGATTTATGGAGCTCTCTCTTCTGAGGAAAAAGATAAAGGATGAAAGTTGTAAATATCACTAGCATTCTTTGCTTCTCAGCTTTTCAATTCCACACTTATGCTAACAATTTGGTTCAACAGGAAATGCTTGCAAACGTAAAATGACAACATAGTCCTCTGGAACTTTTCTGCAAACTTCATAAAAATTAAAGAAATCACAAAACATAGCTGACTTCAGTTGAAAAAGAACAGAAAACATGTTTTGTGGTTTCTATAACATTGTATTTTAAATAAAACTTGGGTATTAACATTCAAATTGTCATCTAAAAAGACTTCTAAACAAACATACTTTACTTTTATCTAAAAATATTTAATACTAGAAGAAATTATTTCTCTTGATTTCCAAGCAAATGCAGTAGTGTGGTGACATTGGCTTCTTCCATGGACAGAGACCATTTATGGTGGTGACCTGAACAGAAGCTGTCATTTAAAAAAAATATTACAGTATCGTAATTAGAAGCTTGGATAAAATGGTGGAGACCTAGATTCATATTTTCAATTAGCCAAATGGTTTACTAGCTGACTTTAGCTAGCCACCAATTATCTTAGAAGGTAGTTGTGAAGACAAAATGAAAGGGCAGGGTTCTTTGGAGGAAAAGCAGGGCACAAATGAAATAAATACATAAACAACCTTCTTCTATCAGAACTGCTGAATCAATAAAAAGGCATTGCCATCAGTAGTATGAGAAATTCTGGGGAGGCTGGGAAAGTAATGGAAGAAATGTTGGATATAAACAAGAGATAAGAAAAGAGTTAATTACTGAATGGGCGCTCTGTCCAGGCTGCATAAAGCCTGGCCAGAAGAGATTCCAACTGTTCAAAGAGACTCTGCCTTAATGAACCCACTAATAAATGGGAACTGGAAATTCTAAGACGGTTTCCAAGATTCTGTATCTTACCCCTAATCCTGATATTAAACACAACTTAAGGAAGTCTGTAATTCTTGTTTCTTTGTTTGTTCCTTGTCAAGAGGCTTGACTAAGTAGAAAAGACTGAATTGCCGGCTGAGCAAATTACCTTTCCCCTGCAGAACTGCTAGCTACTAGGACAGCACCTTAAACAGAAGCCAACTATAGCACATACACTTTGATTCTACAATGCACATGATACTGTAATATAATATTTAGCAGTCTGATAGTTATGCCTAAAAATACACTAATCCAAATTACATATTTAATAATAAGTTTGATCCACTAGGCTGGTTTCTTTAGCATTAGATCATCCCACAGTCTTTTTAAGGTTATGAAAAACACAGTATATCACTTGAAACAGAAGTGGAAGGGGTTCTTGAGAGCACTGAGTCCAAATCCTGTTCAGTGCAGGAAACCAAATTAAATTATCCCAGTTAGATGGCTGTCTAATCTCCATATGAACATAACGAAGGGGAGACTGCCATCTTTCTGAGTCATTGGTACTATTGTGAAACTATTGTCAAAATTCAGTTGAAATCTGCCTTTCTTAAACTTAAGTCCACTATTCAGCATCCTTTATTATGGTGTGTTAGACAATAGTTCTTGAAGACTACTATCATATCCCCCTTCAATCTTCTCAAGGCAAAAATATTTCCTTCACTCTCTCCTTATAAGGACTTTGTTTATTCTTGTTGCCCCATTCTGAATTTGTAAATTCTCTGAGTGCTTCCTGAAAGCGTGGTGCCCTAATTGGATAACAATATATGAGATGGGGTCTCACATACATAGAATGAAATGGAATGATTATATCCTGCAATTTGGAAACAATATTTCTCCTGATACAACCTACAATTGCATTTGCCTTTTTTGCAGCCACTTCACTCTTGCTGATACATATTTAGTTTGCAAACAAGTACTATTCCAAGGTCTTTTTCACAGATGGTACTGACAAGCCAGATACTCCCCAGTCTATACATGCATGTTTGAGTTCTGTTCTCTAAGTGAAGTACATCGCATTTCTGCTACCACAAATTTAAATTCTAATACACATAGTCCTCATTCAGTGACCACTCGTTAAGGGACCGTTCAAGTTACAACAGCTCTGAACAAGGCTTATGACTAGTTCTTGCAGTTGTGGCTATTACAGCGCCCCTGGTCACATGATCACGATTTGGACACTTGGCAATTGCTCGCAATTACAACATTGCAGCATCCTGTGGTCACGTGATTGTCATTTGCAACCTTCACTGCCAGCTTCCTACAAGCAAAGTCAATGGGGAAGCCCACAGATCACAAAGAGTGATCATGTGACTTCACACCTAATGACTGCAACTGGAACTGCCAGAACTGCCATTGTAAGTCTGTGTGGTCATGTGACATCGCACTTATGACATCACTTAGCGACAGAGTTCCCGGTCCCAATTACCATTATTAACCGAGGACTACCATAGCAGTTAATGCTCTTTGTTGTAAAGAGTGTAGGCATAGTGATTTTGTTTATCTCCATCTCACATAGTTGATACTCTCTTTCTAAGGTCCACAGATAGAACATATATATTAACCCTATCTTCTTGAAGGCTGATGCTCCCACAGACTATGGCCCATAAGGGAAAGTTTGAATAAACTAGCCAGTCTCCTCTTCTGACAATGCTAAACCTAAAAAAGGGGGTTCATCACAATATCTCAATGTAAACTTTGCCCTTAGTACTTGTATTCTGATGTCACATGCAAGTATATAAGAGGCAGCACTTGTGTTGTTGAGCTCATGTTTCATCATTCTGAGGAAATCTTGGCTTGCTGTAGATGCCTCTATTCTACAGGAGATCTTTTTATCATCTTTATTTTTCTGTGACAGTAAGGACAGAGGCTGTGGGACCCTTAGCTATGTCACATGCTGAGGTCAAGGGACAGGACACCAAGTAAAGGTATCTCCCTAGAATATAAGTGGTGGCAACAATAACTACCAAGCTGCATAGCAGGGCAGGAAGGCAAGGCCATGGTGGATAAAATTCAGGGGACTTTAGGAAGAAGAGAATTAAGACTTTTCACCTTTTATCCTTTGGGCTCATCCTTGCTGCTACACATGGGCTTACGGTGAGTGACTATCCTCAGGTCACCTGGTGTGTTCCATGCTCAAATAAGGACTTGAACCTGGAGCTCCCCTGTCCCACTCCAACACTTAAAATATTAGAGCATATGGGTTCAGTACACCACACTGAGGAGTAATGTCATTTTGCAATAGCATTAAAAGTAATGTTAATGTGAGTTTAGTTATTTTCACAATCACAAATTTATACATGTTTATAAAGTTTGGCAAAGATTTGGGTTCATAAATATAGCTGAAAGTCTGTTTTGCTTTCTGCTTGCATAATTTATTTCCTGCTTGTAACAGTCACTATTGTATGCACACGTTTTTCAGAACTGATACTGCACTCTGCTACCTGTAATGCAGAAAACCATAGGAAATCATGCAAAAGTACCTTTGCCAGGCTAATAGATGTTTCTTTATTTGCAGTGTAGTTATTTTTCCAAAGTAGAAAAGCCTAGCAATGCTTACTCTACATCTTTGAAGTATGACACAAACTTATATTTCCAGAATCCGAGGTTTAGCCTACAATCCAATGCATGCTTTCCTGGAATAAGCTTTTGTTAACACTGTAGTTCTTATTTCCAAGTAAACATGTTTTAGGATTATGCTGTACAAAATTCTGAGCAGCTACTTCAATCAAATAAGAGAAGCTTCTGTTCTCTCACCCCTTAGGATCAAAACTGGAAGATCAATAAAAAGTCTACTTTTAACATGGCTAATTTAGTTAATTGCATGCACCAGTACATTTTAGTGCAGTGTTCATGTTAATTCATGTACTGTACCTGTGGATAGCACACTGCCATGCTGCATGTTAATGAAAAAGATACAAGACAAAGAAAGTTAGCTTTAAAACATTTATGAGAATAACCTGTGTGACACTGTATACACAACACTGCTGTAGTAGAACTTGTAAGCACGATTAGATATATTTTCCAATAAATGTTTCATAAGCGTTTCTAATATTTAAGGAATTATGTCAACCTGGTATTCCCAGCATTAAATTCTTCTGCAGGCACAATTCAATCAAAATTAATAAATCCTATTGATTTCAAAACATAAGCTAATTCTTTGGCAGTCATTGGGACTATAAAATGCTCAGTATTGTTGATTTCATCTGAGACATTTTAATTTTCTTAAACTTCTTTCAAAATGCTTTTTGTTAAAACAATCCTGCTGTCTTCAATAGCTACCTTCTCCATTTGGGCGATTAGCTATCAAAAAGTTTCCCTGTTATGGAATTCTGACCTCTTAACTTTTCATTGGACACCAAATCTGATGTTCAAGTATCAAGGGAAAAAAATGAGGGACGTGTGCAATTAATAGCTTGGGTTCTTTGTGGCTTTTCTGATATTAAATGGCTCAGCAATATTGCTGCATTTGAATTTGTTATTGTTTTGCAATCTTGTATTCCTAGATAAATATTTATATATTACACTGTAAAATGTCTTGATAATTAAATGAAAGCCAGGATTAAATTCCTGTTTCCTTGAAACTAAATCACATTGACATTCAATGAATTTACTTCCTGTAAAGTATGTTCTAAGTGGAGCCTTGAACTCTTGACATATAAGAATCTGGTCTTTATTATACAAATTGAAAACTATAAATTTCGTCCAAAAATATATTATGCAATCAGCTTTTAGCTCTAAAATCAGTACTACTATATGAAGATAAGTTTCTTTACAAATAATATACAATCCTATATGATAAATCCTTAGAAAGTTCAACTCAGAATATGACTTTCTTATCCACACTACTAATACAGAATATTTATAGAAATATTTTTTTCTTGTGCTAAAAAGCATTTTGAAAATTCAGCAACAGCATAATAATATTTGGAATGTAAGTATAATATTTCTAGATGTACATATATAGTACTTACGCCGTTTGGGGGAAACTGCCTGCAAGGAGGCTGTTACAATATCACAATTCTTCTGCACTTTATGTAAAAGTCTGTCTTTTTGTTTCAGAAGTCGTAGCAGTTTTGCTGACTGAACACAAATTCTATAATTCAACTCCCGTATTACAGTTGTCAATTCACTAATATCTGTAAAGGAAAGAAAAAAGAAAATAAGGCCAAAGGCTGCAATCTGTAACTTGAAAATCTGTTTTCCTCTTTGATAATCGGTATGGTTTTCTTTGAAAGGGTCTTATCATAACTACTGTAGATACCCTTGGAGAAATTCTTAGCATGATCGTACGGTAATATATACTACGAAATCTTAAGAAAGAATACTGTGTAAAATCATAGGTATCAATTTTATTATTTAGGATCACTCTTGTGTTAAAATATATAGTATAAGAATTTAAAACCAACTGTTCAAACAATAGAATAAAAGCCAATGCAACCATTAATTGAAATCATATTCAAATTCTCTCTACAGCTTTGAATATATTCGTTAGCTTGAGACACATGTGTTTCATTACTGAATTATTACTCAGTGTTATATATCTCCTTAAGAAGGAAACTATAGAAATATTAAACTACTTGCTGAGTTTAACTGAAGCCACATGAAATGAATAAGCCTATTTATTATTGGCACATGATAAATTTTTAGAGAATCTGTATTTTACCAATACTTCTTTAATTATAAATTTTTCAAATATTCATCAGCATAATAATTTTTTACACAATGATAAGCATGGAATTCAATTACTTTTGCTCCAAGAGTGGTATGTATAGAATTACATTCTTAGCTTATTGGATCATTATGATTTAAAATTTTCAGATATAAAATACTCATTTTAAGTTTTCTTTAAAAATCATCATACGGAGTAATTTGTAGCAATATTAATTTGCCAGAAGGTTTAGAAGCTACATGTAACAAAAGACAATATATAATGCAATGTGGTACTTTACAGAATTCTACTTTACTCATTAAACAAGAAGGCTGTACAGTACTTAAAACCATTTTTCAAAAATTGACCATGTACTCATAAGACACCCTCTAGTGGGCAAAAGCAGGTATCAGACTGATTTTTAAATCAGCAGATGGAGACTGTTCATGAAGTTAGCTAAAACAAATAAGGAAGAGGTTTTATCTCTAATAAGTAACTGCAGTTAATAGCCATACTAAATCAAACTCATCATTCATTGATTAACAAAACCCAAAATTTTATGATGGGGGGAGGAAAAGCAGTACCAACACACACACCAAAAATATAACAGAAAAAAAGGATGTTTTCTGCACCTTACAGGAAATATGATATTAAGAAAAATTGCAGCACAAACTTTACTGAAAAGATGCTTTAAAGGTTCAGTACTGAGTTATATTCTAATGAAATATGTTAACTAACAAGAGGTTAACAGGAGAGCACTGCTTTTAGAATTTCAGATCCTTAGGGAAATCTGAGTGATCACACACATTTCTATCAGGAGAATGATAATTCTTATACTTTATACAGTGCCTTTTCAGCATTTAAGCTGTTTCACATGAATCATCTTGGTGATACTTGTAATAACTCTGTCAGGATCACGATGTCACTGTTGCAGATGGGGAAGAGAACAGTGGCTTGCTTAATGCATTTAAATATTTGAATCATCACCTTCATCTAAAAAGACTTTCCATCACTATCTGCCCAGAGATGATGATGAAGATAAAGATAATAATAATAATAAAAACCAACACAGAAGGAAACAATAATTGAGAGAAAGAGAAAATCCAGGTACCAATCCTTAAAGGTCACCGCTTAGGTGCAATGTATACTAGGGACTTCCTGATTTGTACTAACACTCAGCTTTAATGCTAAATCTTATTGGCTGCACTCCATTCAATTCCATTCCTTTTTTGGGGTGGAGTTTATACATGTAGGATAATAATGCTTTTTGCAAAACTTAGAAACTAATCAATTTTCAAGAAAGCAACTTGGATGATGAGAGGAGCAGAGAAACGGGAAAAACTTTTCTTATTAGTCCACGTTGAGCTCTTTTTTCATCCCACCTTTGGGGGGGGTAGAGGCAATCTCTGCTTAACTGAGAGAAATTGGGGCACAATAAGAGTTTTCAAAATCTATCAGAAAACTAAGAAAATGAAATACTGTAAGAAATGAGAAAGTAAAATCTTTCCTTGAACACCATATGCCTCAATTTACTGAAACACTTCAAAGAAGAGAATGAGAGCAAACAAAGAAGCAGGAATCAATAAGGTTTAAACTGTAACCTCATTTTTGTAATCAAGACATTAGACTCTGTTGCTGTATTTATTGCCTTTTATCTCAAACTGAGTTTCTACAGCCTGGCCATAAACTCATATCCAGGACTGGGCATTTACTTATATTTTAGTGGGGCTGTCTGCCTTCTCATCTTCTAGCAGGGCTCTGTTTATCATAATCACATCTTCATCTCTTCTCTGCCTGCTCCAGATGGCTCACATGCTTGCTTCCCTTGCTTTTATTCCCAAAACGACCACCCTGCGAAGTTGGGCCGACTCAGAGCCCCAGCCCCTGGGTGAAACAGAGAAGCCGGGTCCCCTGCTCCTGCCTTCGTGTGCATAGCAGACGGAGGAGCGCTCCCGCACGGATAGGCGACACGGGGCCGGGTGGAGGGGAGACCTCGGGGGCATCCTTGGTCCGCTTTACCTTTCCGAGCGAGGTACTTCCTCTGGTGCCGCTGACCCGAGTTCCGCTGCAGCTCCTGCAGGACGCGGGACTCGGCGCTGCTGCCTCTCCCCCCGGGGAAGGCGTCGGAGCCGGCGGACGCCTCCGTGGAACTGTCCACGCTGTCGCGGTGGCGAGCGCGCGCCACGCTGTAGAGCTCGGTTAGCAGGCCACTCACCAGAGAGGAGGCGCGGCTGGCCCTTCTGCTCCGGCCGGGATCCTGCTCCGCCTCCTCGTCCTCCGCCGGGCTGCCCGCGTTGCTGCCTACCCTGCTCCGAACAGGCGGCTCCGCAACGCAGCTGCGCGGTTCTGCCTCGGCCAAGTCGACCTCCGCGAGCTCCATGGGGCTCCTTCTCCGGTGCCTCGGACGCAGGGCTTCGCCGCGCTCTCGCCGCTGCTAGGCGAAGGAGGGGAGCAACGCTCTCGCCGCCTGCACAGCTCTCGGGCCGGAGTTCCGGGTTTGTCCCATTGTCCACGGAACGGAGGAGGAGGAGGAAGGGAAAGCATGATCCCGACGGAAGACCTGCGCCTGCCGAGCGTCACGCGCCTCCCGGCCTCGGCTGCCTTGCATTCCTCACCCCTCTGGCAGGGTAGTGGCTTCCAAACCCCCAGCGCTCTGCACCTGTTGCAGGGAGCCAATCAGCTCTCTTCGAGTCACCGCTCCTTGGCTAACTTCAAAGGGAGCTTCCCGCTGTAGTAGATGGGTTCGGCCGGTTTCGTGCTGACCAGTTCGGGCTCCATCTAGAGCAAGTGGTCCAGGCTTCACACTGAAACTGGTACCAGTAGCAAAAACAAATGATTATTTTTCAGCTAATGGCCGTGCTGAACCTGTGTAAGTTTGAATTTTGCAAAGGAATACCATGCACCCAGTAAAAAGTGAATGGGCAGGAAAACAGTAGCTTTCCTTGCAGTACATAACCTAAGGTTAATTTAACAATTATTTACTTAATGAATGCAATTTCTCTGGCTACATGCAACATGTTAGGTTAAATGTGATTGGCCAAGCTATAGTGCAGTGCACTGTGTAAATCCAGCCAGTGTGATAGTTTAGTTTGATGTGCTGTCTAAACCCAGATTATCAAGTTTATCATGGGTAAATTAATAAAGGATAAGCACATTGTACAAACACAGCCACTAACTGCCATAAACTAACAACATAGGCAAGGTTCATTCCAGCTAAACATAACCATGCCAGCTAAAATAATTTTTTTAATACATGCAAAAAAGTTACCTCTGCAGGCATGAAGAAGTAGCCACTTACATTCTCTCAGTTATAAAGCTAGCTTGGAATAGGAATTCTTGGGCTACACAGGCAAAACTTATTTACCCATAGTTAATTTAAACACAATTTATTCAACACAACGTTCAGGGATTGTGTGACACACTGGATCATAAACTTACCACATAGATTAGGGTGAGTTACATGTTTAGCTAGTTTGTGGATTCAGCATCTCATATAAATATAGGCCTTTTAAAGAAAAAAATCCAAATACAGTATTTTATAAATTGACAAAGTTAAAAACAAGCATCACTTAAACAAAATCTGGAATCATAATTGTTACTAGTTTGTGGCAACATAATACCTCACTTTGTATCTCACACTCTCTACTTCCCTCACAGTTTAAGGCTGTGTTCACAAAATACATTGAATCCCAGATTATCCAACCTCTTTTTAACCTAGTGAGCTGTGTTCAGTATGTTATGGACAGAGCAAACCATAGTTAACCAGAAGTAACTCTGTCATGCAAATACAGCCTAAGAGTTATTACTCCAAGCATACATCTTGACTGGAAGAATGACAGATCAGGAAACATCCATTTATAAATGGCTGATTCTTTTTCATGGCTGCTGATTAAATAAACAAAGAATACCTAACAGCTATAGCAGGGTTCCTCAACCTTGTTGACTTGGAGATGTGTGGACTTCAACTCCCAGAATTCCCTAGCCAGCATCTCCAAGTCAAGAAGTTTGAGGAATCCTGAGCTATAGCAAGCTCTCTGACTGTGGCTGAGACTGCTTGAAATGCGCAAAATTCTCCATTCCGGATGGGTGATTTTAGCTATAAGAAATACACTGATTAAATAATGAAAGGGGTTTTGTTGGCAGCATGCAAGATTGTTTAGCATGGAACTGCTATTATTAAAATAAAATAATAATGTTTTTCTTGAGTACTTTTCTGTACACTTCTTTAGTTCCAGAGATAGCAGAAGCTGACAGACAGCTATTTGAACCTGATAACTGTCAAAATCTGCTTCTCTCTCTCCTTAGGAACAAAAGTGATAAAATATTTATTGATAGGATGTCAAATATGGCTATTTGGGCAAAGTACAATGTTTTACATACTATTTTCTTTCCTTAAAAGACAGAAGCATAAATGACAATTTGAACTTTAATGCTCCCCAAATAATTCTTGGCAATTATATGTCCACTCCACTGGGAAGCCATCTCCCCTTTTTAAAACTTTATCCTGTTTGTGATTAAAAGGCTGCTTTAAGGTCAAATTTCAGTTTCTTCTGTTTTATTTCCAGTTTGAGAGGCAGAGAGGTTTAATATATGACACTTTCTGCACAGTATGAGCAGCATTTAAATTGAGCAGATTATAAATAGAATTTATAGAGAGCAATTAGAGGCCTTCTGTCTTCAGCCTCAGATTTTTCATCTTCTTGGACTCTCCTTCCCCTTTTTAGTAAAGTTTTTAATCGATGTTTTATGTATTTATATTTATGTTTTTAATGTTTGTTGTGAGTCGCCCAGAGTTCCCCCATTGGGGGGAGATGGGTGGTTGAAAAATTAATTAATTAATTAAATAAATAAATAAAATTACCATCTTGGCTTGTTGCAGCAGAAAAATGTAAAGATGTAGAACCTTATTCATACTAGACAATAAAAGTCTGTAGGCTGTCCCACACAACACAATCCAGTGCATTAATAATTTCTTGAGGAAAAAATGCACAACATTGTCCTCTACCCAACCCCTACTCACTTAGAAAGCAACCTCCATCTGCTTTTTCCTACCACAAAACCAAAACACAAAGCAGTTGTGTCAGATCGAGTTGTCCATCTGCCTCACTTCATTTCATTGTAGGCAAATGCCTCCACCCCTGATTGCTCATTGGAAGGATCGATAATGAAGCTCAAGCTCAGATACTTTGGTCACCTAATGCGAAGAGAGATCTCTTTGGAGAAGACCCTGATGCTGGGAAAGATTGAAGGCAAAAGGAGAAGAGAACGGCAGAGGATGAGATGGTTAGATAGCATCACTGAAGCAATGAGCATGAAACTGAGCAAACTCAGGGAGGCAGTGAAGGACAGGAAGGCCTGGCGCAATATGGTTCATGGGGTCACGAAGAGTCAGACACGACTTAACGACTAAACAACAAAAACAAATGCCTCCACTCCAATTGGCTACAGCAGGAGTGCCCCCTCCCCTCCAGCCGCTGCCTATTTTATCCTGGACTGTTGGAATGGTGAAACACTGGAACTTACTTTTTTAAAAAAACAGGTTCACTGGTAGGATGCTGTGGGTATATCTATATTCATTCACTGGTAAAAGCCTGGGCTTTGTTTTTTTATTTTTATTTTAACAGGCTCACTGATCAACCTAAAAAGTCAAACATTTTTTAAAAACCAAGTGAAATGTACAAGAAGTCTGCTAGTTTCCCTCCATAGACCAAGTAATAGGAATAAAGATAAAACTGTGTTTTATTTTCTTCCTTTCTCCGGTCCACCACAGGACACATCAGATGAGAACACGTCAAATACAGTACGGAGGAGGATATGAATGGAGGGGGGCTGCTACAGAAAGTCTATCAATGGAAAACACATGTCCTCAGTAACCCACCCATAGTGATTGGTGCTTGTTATTTGGGACAGGTAAGAAAACTAAATGCAGGGGAATCTACTAACCAGGAGCCATGGTGAGCCCAGGTGGACAAAACACCAGGCCGTTACTGTGGCCAAAGTGAAGGAAGGGGCTGAAAATCCAGAAAGGAATTTCTTAAAGATAGCTTCATTTGATGCAAGGCAGTTGAGTAGCTGAAGGCCGCAGTGCAGAAAAACTATGTACTGTATCAACTAAGTCCAAGTTCCATCCCCAAAGCTATTTGGGGGTTCAAATGCTTGGACAGCAGAGAGAGGCTCTACGGCATTCTCAGAAAACAGCATACATGAACTCTTGGACTTCAACTCCCATGAAGTCGATGCGAATTATGGGAGTCGACGTCCAACATTAAAGCTGTTGGACACGAGGTAGCTAATTTCACTGGACTGATCTGTAATAATTGCGTTCTTTCTTTTTTTCCCTTTATCTTGTTTTGTTCCATGCTTTGGTAAAGGCTCATAATACATCATTACCCTTACGATTGATACGCTTCCAAGCTGAGAGAAACACCCAGCCGCTTAAACAGGTGGTAGGACTCAGCTTCTTAACGCCAATTGAAACCCTGACGCCGCCGTTTTGCGACCTTCCCTCTGGAAATCCCGCAGGAGCGATCGGAGCCAATCAAGGTCGGAACGCGGCAGAAGCGCAGACCGGTGGGCGGGGCCGGAGCGCGTTTACGGCCTTCACGGAAGCTGCCGGAGGTCTCCAGGTCACGTGGACCTGCTTGGGCTCCGTCCCTCAGCCTATCAGAAGAGAGGAGGCGAGGGGGAGAAGGAGAAATAGGGAAGCGCGCCACGCCTCCTCGTCTCGCGACTCTCTTGCGCGGTCCGATGCTTTGCCTGATCTCCGCGTCTGGCTCGGATGCAAGGATGGCTGCAGCCTCCGCCGCTCTCGCCCGGCCTCTGCTGCTCCTGCTGGCCCTCGGGTCCACCGCTTGGGTCGGCGCTGGAGCAGGGGCAGCGGGTCTCAGCGGGGCGCAGAAGCCCAATGTGGTGCTGATTCTGACAGACGACCAGGACGTCTACTTGGGGGGAATGGTAGCCTTGCTCTTGCTCCAGGCGTCGCGTGCCTGACTGGAAGGGGGTGGGGCGATGTGGACCCTCAGGGAGCAGGGAGTGCGAGGGGGTTCCGGTACAGTAGCGAAGGATGAGTAGAAAAGCCCCGTCACTGTTGAGGGAGGGGAGGAGGCGCTCTGGAACGACCTCGGCGCCAGCTGATATCCAGGACGGAGCGTCCCTCTTAATACGCCTGTGCTACTCCCTCCACTGCGTTTAATGCAGGCTTGCAGAGGAGGGAGTCCACAGTGGGAGTAAGCGTGCATGAATAAGAGCGCTGCAGAAAGGAAGCGGGGGAGAGCACTGAACCTGCTCTAACCTGGAACTTCCTGAACAGAGGAAGTTACCGTGTGCTAGGGCGGCCTGGAGATGCTTAAGATTGAAGCTGGCCCCGCTCTGGGTTGGTGGGCAGTCAAGGGAGCAGCAGAGATCCCCACCAGTTAGACTAGGTGTTTGTTTCTCCATTCCAGGAAGAGAATAAAAGGAGGCGCCTCTTACTGTACTTAAAAGAGTTGTAGCTATAGTGGTCCACAGGTGAAATGCACACAATCCTGCATGCACCTGTAGTGGAACCGATCAAATTAAGTTTCTAGACACCTCCAAATGGTATAGAAAACGGAATAGGGAAGAAAGCTTGGGCCATGGTCGTATCATTTGGTATATAGCAAGGCCAGCCCTAGAATTAAGGAGCACATTTGCAGCAGCTGATTCTGAGTGATCTGGAAAGGAAGGAAATTGTTCAATTTATGCACTGTGTTCTTATTCCTTAGCAGAGGTGCTTATGGGATTTTCTGCCTCAGGGCTTGGGATAAATAGGAAGCTTTAGTATTATGTACCTTGATTTAATGGGGATTGGACAGTATCTGGTCTGTGCTTCAGCTTAAAATACTAGCTAAGTCCTGAAGTAATCTCTGAATGTTTTAAACTAGATTCCAGGGAAACTGGAAAGGTAAAAAAATCCTTAATATTTATTGAATGACCTACCACAATTTGCAGTGAATGACATCTTTCCAAAATTTTCCAAAAGGTTTGCTTATGCTGCATACAATTCATATTACTGACTAATAAATGATTGGGCTAGGCACAGGTGTTACACATTAAAACAGTATTTTCAGTGGAAAGGTATTTTGTATCAGTTAATTAGTATATAAAGATCCTACTGTTGCAATATGTTAAGGGCAGCTGCTTTGCAGCTCTATGCTTGTTCTTTCCTTAAGAAGGACAACATCTCAGAAAACAGCTGGTTTTCCATGCAGGAATTTAAAATACTGTAGTTATGGAATAATTTGTTTCTAATTTTGAGATTTCAGTAATAATAAAACAATATTGGTTTCTCAATCTGCAATGTTTATAAAGTTTTATTGTTGAAAATCAAAGCATGCAACATCAGCAAACAATTTTGCTCAGCTGGGATACTGTATATGCAGCTCCTCAAAATGTGCAGTTCTGAAAAATTCTAGCATATTTAGTGGTATTTACTTTTTAGTAGATCTTCATAAGATTGCAGCCATAAAATCTTCCTTTCTACATACTATGGTTCTTTATATGTTTCCTTTATTTCAGACACCTTTGAAAAAGACCAATGCTCTTATTGCAGAAATGGGCATAACTTTCTCAAATGCAGTAAGTACATACAGTACTTTGTAGTAGGTTTTGCAAAATTGACTCTGTAAGAATAGCTAAAGAAAAAGGAGAAAAGACAGAGGATCATAACTGACTCAAGGCATGATTAATTAAAGGCATGGAAAGGGCTGGGCAGAACATTTGTTCAGTTCTCTGGTGCACTAGTCAACTAGCTTGCTTGTCTGTAAATACAGTTCTGATTTTTATTTATTTATTTATTTATTTATATTATTTATTTAACTTGTCCCTGCCCATCTCTCCACAATGGGGGACTCTGGGTGGCTTACAACACACTAAAAACATAAATACAATTAAAAGTTATAAAAACCAAACATTAGAAACATAAAAAAGCTAAAAAATCCAAGAGGCCGATAGGGGCCACACCAGGCCGCTAAGGGGCCAGCCAACCCCATTTCTGATATTCTCCCTCCCCGCCCCAGGCCAGATGGCAGAGCCAGGTCTTCAAATCCCTCCGAAAGGCCTGGAGTGAGGGGGCCTGTCTCACCTCCGGGGGCAAGATGTTCCAAAGGGCGGGGGCCACAACAGAGAAGGCCCGCCTCCTGGACCCCGCTAATCGAAGTTCTTTTACCAAGGGGATCCGAAGCATCTCTGTGAGATCGGGCGGGACGGGTTGAGATCGTGGGGGCGAGGCGGTCCTTCAGGTAACCTGGCCCCATGCCATGTAGGGCTCATTTGAAAAGGATATTACAGAGCTGTAGAACCTTTAGGAAAGGCAGTGTAAATGTTCAGAGAACTGGGTTATTTTTTTTTAAGTGGAATATTTCTCAGTAATTAAACCTAGGTGCTATATAGTGAAATCACTGTGATGCCACTGTGGAGAACTGCCATCTCTAGTGTTTTGCTGCAGTAAAAAAAGAAAGTTGGGAAAATCTTTGTTTCTGGCTAGACGACACCACTGAGAACTTTTTTGGCTACTTGTTAGGTTTGGTCATTGTCTTATTAGATTCTTTGATTTCTATCAACATCAAAGTTTACTTTGTAATTTTTAGTTAATTATGGACATTCTGTATGTTTACAGTATAATCATCTGTGTGATACTTAAACTGTTAACAAAGACTGATAGTGAATTTGATGTTCCTTTTTATATTGGTTGGAGATATATGTTGTCTTCATATTCTTTTGTCCTGAATGATGGGAATAGGGCTTGCCGGGTATGTATGTTGTGTTTTTTGTCCTTCCTAGAAATTTAGTCACAAGAATAATGAGGGGGTGGGGGAGCAGCAGTGTATCTGTATGGATTGCTTGATGTTTGGCTTCTACTATCCCACAATACTGGACATAACCTTTCTGCTGGTTAACATCTCAAACTACTGGGAGAGATTGTTAGGAGACTTAGAGTACAAGTGTTATCATTATACAAACTCAAATAGCATCATAAATTAGGTTATTTAAGACGTGTGGGAGAGCGCTATCTATTCCAATGTTCAAAATATATCTTCTGAGATTAACTCAGAGCTCCTTCTAAAGATGTTTCAATATATTTTGAAGATTTTGCAATTTAGGCAATACTTTGGTGTAGTTAACTAGCAGTATTATTTGAACTGCTGTGTTCTATTGTCTTATGAAAGATGGTGTTCCAGAAGCCAGTTGAAATTTGGCAGTAAACTGGAAAAAAAATTAAACATGTCACATTTTTAAGGAATATTTTAACATTTAACTCTTATTTCCTCTGTTGCAAAATATCTTCACAATAAAGACCTTGTTCATTTCAGTAATATTGGAAATTGTGATTCTCCCTAGTTTTAACCTTTCACTAAATGTAAAATTAAAATAATTACTGGGTTATAATATCAAGCAAAAAGTAATATTTAAATAATAAAATATATTCATGAGGGATATTTATTTTGGTGACTGCCTTATTAATTTTGGGATACCCTGTATATTGTTTTATGTCATCAAATATTTTAAAATATATTTGGATGTTGTATGCAGAGTAGTTTTAGAAATTTTATGGAAAGAATTATTAAATCCACGAACTGTAAGGACTGCAATTACCAATCTGATTGTTTACATTAATCTGCTTATTAAAAGTTAGACTGAAATGTAGAAAATTAGTGTTTGCAACCTATCTTAGTTCTATAATCTTTAACTTTTTCATATAGTATGTACCCAGTGCACTGTGCTGTCCTAGTAGAGCCAGCATCTTGACAGGAAAATATCCGCACAATCATCATGTTGTAAATAATACTTTGGAAGGAAATTGCAGCAGCAAATCCTGGCAGAAGATTCAAGAGCCATATACCTTTCCAGCTCTCCTCAAGTCTGAATGTGGCTATCAAACGTTTTTTGCTGGAAAATACCTGAATGAGGTATATATATGTATATATTATGTTACATATTGCTTGAAATATCCATTTTTATAGGTTTTTGCATGTATAAAACTATCTCAAGGAATATGAACAGGGTTCATCTGAAAAGGAAGCTTGAACATGATATTCATCCTCATATAGTCTTGAAACAGCAAGAGCCATTCAGTATGTTTAATAGAACTTAATACTGACAACTTTAAATAATAAAATTTTGCCATCAACTCTGGAAACTTAATCCTATAGTATAACTTCCCATATAACAGATGGCTGTGAGAACCAATTACCACAGGGATCATTGCAATTTACTGACATTTTCATGCCATTTCCAGAACTTTCTAGGCTGGCTAATTGTTTAGGAAGTCCCGTTGGTCAGGAGCTGTTACTTCATGAAGTACAGTAATTGATGTAGAATAGCATTTCTAGTACCTTTTCTTTCTTGATGATATAGCACAAAAACTGTTCCAAATCTAAAATGTAGTTCAGCATGGGTTTAGAAGACACTTTGACATCCAGTGTGGATGCCAGGAGTTGAGTTAAAAGACAGTATTTTATAGGTCTTGTCTTCATGTCTACTTAATTTTTCTTGTAAAACACTGCATTTATGATTCTCTTTATAACAGCTAATGTATTAATTTGTCTAAATTAAACATTCTTGCTAGTATCTTGCATTATAACCCGATAGTTTTCAAGTTTAGACTTGCACAAATACTTGAAAAGCAAAAACTGAACTGAAAGTAGCATAATTTGGATAGCCTACAACATCATCTGATGTAATCTGTAACAGGTCAACATATGTGGCGACATTTAGGATTGTTGCAAAATTAAAAATTCATAAGTATTATTGCGGACATATTTATTTTTTATGTAATTCATATCCCATCCAGTTTTAAATCTCTGGGCAGCATGCATAAAAATATCATAAAAATAATAAAAAACAATTACAAAGTAAATGTAATTAAAAAGCAACAACATAATAGAACCTTAGGCCCCAAACACCACTTCTCTGGCTGATTGCACATGGCAAACAGAATCTCTTTGAATTAATCTAGATTCATGTGTAAATTATGTAGTTTTACATATTCCTTGAAATTATAATTAAGGAATTTAAAAAAAAGATTATAAAAGAAAAAAGACACTATAAGAAATAGGAAATCATGGTCCTGAAACTTAAGCTATAAAATTAGAGTATGTATCACTGTAAGATCAAGAATACTTAAAATTCATATAGTACTTAAATACAAGACCGATAGGAATTAGTTGAATTGCCTTATTTTAAAGTCTGACTAATTATCATATATATGTATTATATCTATATAGGTGTGTGAGAAAGAGAGATTGTGCAGTGTATTTTGTGGCATCCAGTGATTGTTCTTAGGAGCCTGCTATATAATTTAAAGAATGTAAGGTGGGCCTCAGAAGGGTTCTCCCCCCCCCCAGCAAATGAGCACTACTTTTAGTAGTGAAGCTCTTGATTAAATCATTTGATGGTTATGGAACCTATAAACCTATATGGGGTTAGGCAAATATGTATACATTCTCAGCATGGTCTAATAAATTGTGGATTGCCTCTTGTAACTGAAGAAATCTACACGAGGAAAGCCATGCCATTTACTTCACATTAAAACGTTATATTTCTTAGATAAGACAGCTCTGACACTCTCCTCAAACCTCTTCTAGGGACAGCTGTGGGTACTCTTAAGATTTTCTGCTGAGAGAATGATGAAATTGGCTTTTTTAATATTACATCTTTCTTTTTCCAGTATGGAGCAGAGGATGCAGGAGGAATTGGCCATGTTCCTCCTGGATGGAGTTTTTGGTATGCCTTGGTAAGTATAAAAGAAAGACATAGTTTATATGTAGCTTTAAACAGGACATTATTTTCTCTGGCATCTCTTAATTTGTGCCACAAAAAGATGGGTGTCATTAAGAAGAGAGGCATAGTACATATGTGTTTATTGCATAATTCTGTTACAAATAAATTTGTATTTATTGAATATTTAAGGTTGATACCTGCTATGACTTAATCGTCTCTAAGTTAGAAAGAAGCAAGTTATGTCAACAACAGTCCAGTGGGACTAATTCAGGCGAGATTATAAGAATTCTGGTATATCCAGATTAAATAAGCATATCAGTAGATGCTTCCTGATTGTTAGCGGTAATTGTTAAATCAGAAAATCTCTCCCTGCAGTTTGTTTAGTGTTATGTCTGAACTGGTAGCCTTACTTTGATTTGCACTCAAGGCCAGGCTCATTAGATAGGATGTATTCTTGACTGGTAAGATTCTAGATGATTAGGGAGAAACAACCCTAGGGCATAGTTCAGACACAATGTGACCGGCTAAGTGGGAATAATTGGACTGCATATGTCAGAATTTGGCTCAGTAAACCAAAATTCTAAAGAATATTGGTTTGTTGTTCTATTATTGTCTCTTTCCTGTGCATAAACATTGGGTTTTTATTTTCTTACACTAGGAAAAAAATTCCAAATATTATAACTACACACTTTCAGTAAATGGAAAAGCACGTAGGCATGGCGAGAACTACAGTGTGGATTATCTGACAGATGTACTGGTAAGAATTTTTCAACTAGTTTTAGCATGTCCCATTTTTGCTTGTTCTAGTAACATGTTGAATGTTAAAATAAAATGCTAGCAAATTTATTATGCACAGTGTAGTTGATTAGACTGCAGTCCCTCTAAGGGTATGCTACAATACATTTATCAATGTTAAGTTGTCACAGGTCATTGTTTTGCTGTATGGTCCCAATATGGCTATCTGTCTGGAAATAGTGTACTGCTCAAATGAACAGAGTAAAATCCTGAGAGTAAATATATTCTTAACTCTTAAGTGTATGTTTCATTGTACTTTACTTATGAAATTATTTAGGATACAGACCTATCCCAGATCTCTTTGTAGTTCCTAGTTTTCTATAGTACAGTTTACTTCCGACATCAAGGCATGACTGAACCTTCCCAAGATTGTAATCATCATCGTCATACTTTATTACAGCTGAATGTCCCAGATCCATATGACTGTTTCTCTTCTTTCTACATCTTTTTTCTATATTGGAAAATCAGGAGTCTAATCCTTTTACCTTGCAGTTAATTTAAAAAACAAAACATTGTCCTTGCTTGAATGCTATAATGAAATCTGGTACTTGCAGTTCATTATGGAACATAGAGTTATTGCATCAAAGTAAACAAAGTTTACCTTACTTTGTGGAACATAAAAAATGTCCTAATACTATCATTTGTTCTTTAAAGTTAGATAGAACTGATTATGACTGATACAAAAACAAAAATTAGCATGAAAGACTAAGCAGCTGACATAATTATTCAGCATATGTGGAGTATTTTCTTGTAGGGAAATAATAAAGTGAACAGAAAGCTCAGATTATATTGAGCTATAATAATACCAGTTTAAGCTCTTATTATTAAGATAGAAAGTCTAAATAAGGAGCAATTGATCATGACATGTTTTGAAAAGGCTATGATTTATATTGTCTTACCATTACCTAGTGATTTTTATCCTGGATACTTAAAACAAGCGGTTTCCAAATAGAAACAAAGCCAATGAAAGTCTTTTATTTAATCAAAGTAGTCAATTTTGCCATCTCTGCCAATTCCATTAATTTCAATATCCATTCTTCGGCTGTAGGTATTTGTAATTCTTTCTATTTCTGCCATATAAAAGTCTCTCCAGGCAGCAAATTCTTGAGGCATCCCCAAATGGTTGTCTGAAGAGCCAGGTTTTCACAGCAATTTTAAAATATAAGAGGGAGAGGGGGGGCCCAACTATCTGGGGGTAGGCTGTTCCAGAGGCAGGGGGCCATCACTGAGAAAGCTTGACCCTGGGCTTAATCCCTCAGATTAAGAATGTAGCAAATATTTTCTAATGCTACTCAGTATTTTATGTAAACAAAAATATAAAAACACAAGACAACTTAAATTTAATGCTTTGTGAATTTGTAACTTGAGGTATTCCCTTACAGACAGCTGGTTCTGATTCAGTATGATAACAAGTGGATAAATTAATAAGCATCTGCTTTCAGGCCAATATGTCCTTGGATTTTCTGGAATATAAATCCAGCTTTGAGCCATTTTTCATGATGATAGCAACTCCGGCACCACACTCACCTTGGATAGCTGCTCCTCAGTACAAGAAGAGTTTTGAGAATGTCAGTGCTCCTAGAAACAATAACTTCAATATCCATGGAAAGGTATGGATTCTGGATCTTTTACAGATATTCTTATTAGCGTTTGTTAGATATTCTTAATGGATCTCTGCTTTAACTTCATGACCTTAAGGCATAAAATATATGCAGTAGCAAAATTCTTTTTTTTTTAATTCTTCAGGTTTTGTTTTACACCAGATATTCTCTCACTACTATATTAGATGTTTTTGTCACTTCTTCATTTCAGTTTTTGCCACCTAATGCATATGACTGTCTATATATACTTTGTTCTTTTGACTAATTTATTTTTAACAGCTTTGCGTAGATCCTGTTACCTAGCATTCTGACATGAGTTTGTTAATCTGTACCTAAAGCATGCTTCATCTGTCTCATTTCCAAGGCAAAGTGAGTAAGGGTAGATGCTTTTAATTTTGATTTTAACGCTGACATCTTTTGCTTTCTTATTTGAGAATAAAGACAGTTAAACTCAAGGGGCTTTTTCAGTATATATCTATAAGATTACATTGTAAGCAAATGATGCCAATAATTTAGTTAGAATTTGAACTTACTCCATATATAGCTTGAAGATTATGAAGTAAGATCAAGGCATTTATTAGCAAGATGATACAAACTGTCCTGAAATCATTTATCTTTCAGTTGTGGTTGGATGGATGCCTCCCTCGAATATGCTGATCTATGCTGCACTTTGCAATAAAATGTATTGGACATGGTTAGCAAACAATGACGCACATTTTGTTTTGACAAATAATCATTCATATCAACTCCAGATTAGACTGGTGCCTTCTGTTCTGATTCTAGATGAAAATGAAGGCCATATGGTACTCTACTTCATGAGATGATGATAATGATATCTCTTCCTCTTACATTGCATAGTGTTTTCTTTTTTCCTATTCCTGTAATTCAAGGTCTTGTCCTTTACAATATTTAGTGTTTTTGTTAATTCCTGCCTAGTAAGAGCTTGCACTCAGACAATAATTCTTTTATTAATGAAAAATAAGAAAAAAAATTAGGAGTCAAAATGTTTGAGTCTAGGTCTCTTTGTAGAAGAAACATCACTACAACAGCAACCTGGCAAAAGACACTGCACCTTTGTGGAAAATTCTGGTGCTCAATTTTCCTTTGGTTTTTTCAAGTATGAGGGTTGTAATTTAAGCAATAGTCACTATTGAAATTGATGAAATACCAAAATGTGGCAGCCAGTTTATTTGGGAAAAGATGCTTGAAATTGATTGCATTAAATTAATAGGATAAGGGTTCTATCCTTTCTATATCTAATTACTGAGAGAAAGCCACATTGAATTCAGTGGCATTTACTTTTGGGTAGAGTTGTATAAAATTTGTACTGTCTGCACATCTCAACTAGAATTAAAATTGATATCTTATGTAATGTTGATTAAATATTAAATACATTTATCTCATGTTTTTAATAACAATGTTTTACAGGACAAACATTGGCTTATCAGACAAGCAAAGACTCCAATGACAAATTCATCAATACAATTTCTAGACGATGCTTTTAGGAAAAGGTAGAAAACAATATTTATAGTTTTGTGGTTTTTTTTTTTTTGCAAAATCAAAGAAACGCTTGTATAAAATGTATGCTTCAGATTATTACTTTGATAGAGAAATTAACTTCAGAAAGTATAAAGCTACTAATACTTATGAAAAGCAATCCTTCATCCACCCTAATGTTACAAAAGTTCTCCATATTATTATTGTCTTACCATGTTTCCCTTGCAAAAGGGAGAAACAGAGCCTACAATCCTAGTATAAAACTAATTGTAAGACTATGAGCTCTCCCTCATATAGGTAGTACCCAAGGGTTGATTATGGTTTAGTTACATTTTCTGGCTGTAGATTTTGAGAAATATAATATGAAATAATTTTCATAAAAGATTAGTAAGTCTCTTTTAGCATATAATGCTACATACACTCATACACATTGACCTATTCATTCAACTTGATTGCTGTGAATTACCTTCTGCAATTTGGAGTCCTTGTAGTTTGGGAAGTCCAGAAATTTTAGAAAGTACTGGGCTGGGAGACCTAAGTTAAAGTAACTTGAAATTAGCCAGAGTCTCAAGTTAAGCATTATGCCTAAGAGGAAACTCCTGTGTTCTCAAACTCAGAAATGGAAACTAACTACAAATATTGTTCTCAGATTATTTCTAGTTAACAGAGTAACACATCTGAATTGGTGCTCCTGGTTTAAGACTACATTTTTGCTTTCTGGTTTGCTTACTTCCATTGATGGGAGAACTGTAAAATGTAGTGTGAATGTGGCAGCATGTGCTAGTATGTTGTTCTTTACCAATAAGTAGAAAGTTCTCCTGAGTTTCAGCTGAGTGCTGTTACTATTGAACAACTCAGATAAAACTTCTAAAAAGAACCCTAAAGTGGTTTTGCCCAGCTCGGGTGACAGTACTTACCTGACCTTTGCTGATTTCAGAAAAAAGCTAAATAAACCATGGCTTTGTACAATGTGTGAACTCAGTTAATGTCTTCTGTAAGATGTGAAATACTGTTAAATGTTTTGCATTTCAACCTGAACAATCCTGTTCCTATGTAGATGGCAGACACTTCTGTCAGTGGATGATCTAGTAGAAAAACTTGTGAAAAAGCTAGAATTTCACAGAGAGCTGGATAATACATATATTTTTTACACATCAGACAATGGATTTCATACAGGTAAATATATATTTATATATAAAATATCCCTAGAATTAATTTAGGAGTTCCAGGCATACATTTGGACAACATTTTAGAAAAAATGTATTTCTGGGGAGAGAAATAATGTAGACTTGTATCCTTAGACATCATTTGATTTCAACCTGGATGGTCATATATGTATGAGATATATGAGATACTCTCTTGAGATACTCTCATTTGGAAGTTCTAAATTTAAAGCCAACAGATGAGCAACTAATCAAAAATATTTCATGAAGATCAGATAGATTAAGTAGAAAAGTAACTTGCAAATCAACCTCTGAAGAATGAAGTACTTAGCAATATTCTGCTTCAGAATTTCTTGCAAGTCATGAGTGATAGAATTTCTCTCTATTTGTAGGCCAGTTTTCGTTGCCTATTGACAAACGGCAGCTGTATGAATTTGATATTAAAGTTCCATTGCTTGTTCGAGGTCCAGGAGTCAAACCCAACCAGACAAACAAGGTATATTTTCCTTTGAGAACAACACTATATGGTACCAAAACATTTATAGTATGAATTGTATATTGAGTGTAATTAATGAGAATGAGAGTATTTTGAATAGAAATAGGGCACATAAGAGGGGAGAAGTAAAACTGTATGTAAAGCTATATGATGTACATGAGTGGGTAAAGCTGTCTAATTGTAATTGCTTCTGAATCTGCTTCGTAAAAAAAACAGTAGAAGCAACTCACATTTATTTTAATCCTCCAGGTATTTTTTAAAAGTTGTTATAAAGCTTCTCATCTAATTCTTGGAAGCCCTTGTTATTCATATGGCTGGCTAGATAAGTTTTCTATTTACTAGCCAAGCCTGAACATTGCATTATTGCTGTAAGGGATGAATTATATGAACAAAGCAACAGTCTGCAAACTTTGTAGGGCAGCAACCCCATAAAATTATAAATGAAAAACTAATCATTTTATTGGGGTTAGGGTTGGGTAAGAAATAAGTGTACCGCTTTTAATAATTTGGTTTTAATCTGTATATTAGATAGAACCTTACAACTTTATAAAAGACAAACTTAAAACCATAGTTTTTAATGTTGTAGTTTAAGTATAAGCTTGATTAGCTTTGCATAATTCCTGAAATACAGTTTTTATTTTTGAGATAGCCACTCTCATTTCTAGTTGCACATTTATTTTGAATTCATATTTGCCCTTAATAGCTGCAACTGTACAAAATGCCGACTTTTCTGTTGATTTGTCCAATCAGGGTACAAATGAGTTCTGAAACAATTCAGCTTTGGATGTAGACCACAAGCTGTAGACCGGCCACAACTTGGTCTGGGCTGGCAACCCCTAGGACCCAAAGTCCTAAATTTTATTGCAACCATTAGAGGGCTCACAACTTGCAGTCTGAGAACTTCTAGGGTAAACGAATGAATATGGACCAAGGCTAGGATTATAAATAGCACCATGTCTTGTTTTTGCAGATGCATTCTTTTGCATGTGCTCTCATGAGATGTTGTCCCAAATACACTATGATGAATAAACGCAAGCTTACTTAGCCACAAGACTGCCTATATCCATGAAACAGAAAATAAAGGGCTTTGCAAGAGCATATTGATATATATGATATGGAACTGATTTCCTTACCTCCTCATTTCCCTTACTTTTCTTTCTCTCACTCTTGCTTCTGTTTTTATATATTTTATGTACACTGGAATGGACCTCATCTTTAAATCCTTATGCACAAATTCATGATTTAGAATGGGGAAAGGATAGGATAATAATTGAATTACTACACAACTATTCCATTTATTGTAAGATGGAACGTTCACATTCTGAACCAGTGGCTTCAAGTCTTTTTCTTTATGTGTACCACTGTGTTATCAAACAATGGTAGGGCCTCCACATAATCCAGGAATCATGCAGCATTTGTGGGACCACAGCAACATGACCACTGGCATTATTTTCTTAGTGAGAAGCTCAAGAGATCCCTAAAGCTTAGAGGATATCAGAATTCTCACCTGAAATTTACGGGATTGTGGGCAGAAACCAAAATCTCATGAGATTCCAAATGAGGATGCCAAAATCTCACAAAAAAATCCATTTTGTCACCTACAAAACCACCTGAGTTGCTAGTGGTCCCAGGAAAATAGGTTGGGAACCATTGTTCTATATGCTTAAGAACACACAAAAAAAGCTGGCTATTTAATTCCAGAAGGCCAGTTATCAGATCTAAGCTTTAGTGACACTGTCCACTGAGGTGGAATTTTAGTTAGAGATTATACAGGTAAATGGCAAATGGAAGCAGAAAATTATGCTTTCAGTTCTGTTACTTCTGCAGTTTTGGCAATCCCTATTCCCAGTTTTTCAAAATATAAGTAAAGTCTATCTCATAGAGTCCAATAAAGGCTAACATGGTAACTAAATACAGTATATTGGTCTCTGCATATACATATACACACACACAGCCATTTTAATATTAGTTGGAAAATCTAACATTCTAATTGTTTTAGTTGGAAAATCTGTAATATTCTCATTGCCTTCTAGATGCTTGTGGCGAACATTGATTTGGGTCCCACTATTTTAGATATTGCAGGCTATGATCTAAATAAAACCCAGATGGATGGGATGTCATTGTTACCATTGCTGGTAAGTATACAAATTAGGTAGTTATTTATTTTGATGATTGCTCTAAGGGTTCCTTAGCATAACTATCATGGATTATAATGATAAATCTCCTATTCCTTATTATTTTCATATATGCCTTTCTGTCAATAGTGGTAGGAATGAATTGCTTTACAGCTTGGTTTGAAGCAATATGCTTCACGTGCGAGCTTCTATTTAAACTGAGCAGGTTTGAGGTGATGCAATGTCACCGACTTTGTCTGAGATCTTGGAAAACTAAGATGAGCACCGTGAGTTTGAGAACCCTGGTCAAGATGGACAAAATACCTCATCTTCCTGTGTACAGCTGAGTAATGTGGAATCATCTGTAAATGAATGTGCTTTTCACTAGTCATGTTTTTGATGATGCTGTATATTGGAAAAGGGCAACAGTTTTCCATCATGAAATTATTGAGGGGTCTTCATATTTATTGACTTTATTTTTGTTCTAAGGTTAGAAATAGTTTGCTTAAAGGAGCTTAAATTCTAGACAGTCTGTGAGCCTGCAAAAAAGCAATAATCCCCACTTTTGTTAATTCCTTTTTTGTTGTAGAGAGGAGAAATAAACAAGACCTGGAGATCAGATGTTTTGGTTGAATACCAAGGAGAAGGCCATAACAGCAGTGATCCTACTTGTCCTGCCCTTGGGCCTGGTGTTACTGTACGTAACGTTGAAATTGTTGCATTCCCTTTAGAATCCTTCATATCCTAAATGTAGAGGGAGATGGGTTTGTATGGAAATACTTAATAGTCAAATGTTGGCTGTAAACAGAAGATACTAAAATTAAATTTGGATTTCATTTTTTGTAAGTCTCTGGGTTGGGCTCAAAGATATATGCTGTTTCGATGTTCTGCTTTTTGAATGGGACTGAAAACTGTTCTAACACTTAGCTATTTTTACAGCATTGTTTTCCAGACTGTGTTTGTGAAGATGCATATAACAATACTTACGCATGTGTAAGGACGCTATCGACTTCATGGGATCTGCAATACTGTGAATTTGATGACCGTGAGGTAATTCTGTATTTTTGCAATTCCATGTTAATGGTAGTCCTTCACATATTTATCATACACATGGGAAATACAGTACTTGTGCAATTAGCAATGGTTTGAATTAAGCCTAAATTACTCTTAAAAAAAACATGCAGAAAAAATTCAGGATGATCAGCTGTTTTCCATATTATCTCTTACTGGATTTACATATGAATGTAAATCATATTCATTTTGGAGTTTACTACAATTAAGCAGCTACAAAGATTCCTAAGGCTGCTTTGGATTTATAAGGGCTATTTATTTTAATAACTGTAAAGAAGTAGGATACATTTCTAAAAAGATAATATATTATCCAGAAGTTTTTAAGTTCTGTGTTTGTAAAAGATAGAAATACAGCAGCCATTAGCACCTGTTGAAAAAGCTTATTCTCTTTGTTTCAAAAATAGTGTCAACCATTTTGCCTCAAGAGGTTTATCAAATGCAATGATTTGCTTTCACAAGCTGAACCTTCCCAATATATACCAGAAAGACATTTTATGAGGAGAAAAGAGCACTGTCATCCTAATTCTCTTCTAGCAAATATTTCCACGTTTATCTTCCTGCTACACTTCATACCCCTAATTACTTCTCACAAAAATTTATTTCTAGCCATGTACCGTTCTAGTATTGATCATAGATGTAAATGTTAGTAATCTATTATATTGCTGCAGTATTCTATTATGTTGTTATGTACTTCATACAGCACAGCTAGAACCCAGGTAACCGATTATGCATTTCCCACAACATAGTTTTGAAATCCTGTACTGATTACCAACATTAGCAGTAAATACTTGGTGGAGGACTGTTCTGACTTAAATAGTTAGCTTCTTTACAGCTGAGGGAAGACTGGGATCAGCATGTGTAATATATATAGGCAGCTTTAGGTTATACTCGTACTATTGGTGTCGTTATGAACAGTGGAGGCATTGTGTTTATTCAAAACAGTAAGTGATAAGTTCAAGGTTGAGGTGAAAAATTGAATTTCAGTTCTTGTCTGAAGAGATGCATCTGCGGTTCCAATCCTCTATGTAGCATTTTCAGAGGCCTGAAGTTGCTACCATGAGGGCATGGGAAAGGCTGTGTCACCCACCCTAATTGTACCCACACCATGGTTTCAATCTTATATGAATGTATTGTTCTTAATAGTACTAATATGCTTTATTTTAGTACCTTAAGTCTAAATCTTATGTATTGTACTGGTCTAAGACTGTAATAAACTGTAAGTCATAAGTCAAATCTTACGTATTTACTAGGGCTGCACAAACATTTCCCAAAATTGTTTGGGAAAAGCACTTTGAACCTTGTGTGAATGTAGCGCCTTTTTCCTGTTTGTTAAAGCTACTCATCTTTTTTTGGGCTTGTGTGCCCTTAATACCTTTCAGTAAATGAATGCCTGTGATTAACATTTAGATGACTTTTAACTTGTAAATCAAACCTAAGGCTAGGCTTTCCATTCATGAAAAAAAAATGTTTGAATTGACTGAACAACTTCACTAAGGTAGGATAGATAAAAAGGTGTTAGAGCTCTGAAGAAACTTATTTCACAATTTGTCAGATTTATTGAGTATTTCTAATAGCATTGCTTTTGTTTTCATGAAGGTGTTTGTTGAAGTTTACAACCTGACTGCAGACCCACACCAGATTACTAATATTGCAAAAACAATAGATCAAGAAATTTTAGAAAAAATGAATTATCGGCTAATGATGTTGCAGTCCTGTTCTGGAACAACTTGCCGCACACCAGGAGTCTTCGATGCAGGGTAAATGTAAACTTTCAGTTATTATGTTCAATATCAATATGCTGATGATACTTAGTTGTACATCTCAACCCCAGGCCAACCAAGTAATTACATTAAAGTCATGTTCCAATGCATGGCGGCTGTGAAGATGGGGGGAGGGACAGGTTCAAACTTAACCTGGACAAGGCAGAGTCGCTTGGGCTCTCAGTTCTTCTGGCATGAGGGATTTGCCATCTTTAGTACTGGATGGGACCGCACTTCCCTAAACAGAACTGGTGTGCATTTTAAAGGTTTTCCTGGACTCAGCTCCTGCTGAAAGAGCAGGTCGTAGCTGTGACCAGGAAGGCCTTTGCCAGATTCATCTGGTATGCTTATTGCAGTCTTCTGGACTGGGACTCGTTCTTCAGTCACTCATAACTTAAATCACCAAACACTTGGACTGCTGCAATGCATTCTCTTGGGGGTCCCCTTGAAAAGCACTCAGAAGCTGCAACTGATCTAGAACATGGCTGTGCAGGCAGGCATGGGTGTGCCTTGATAGACCCATGTGACACCTCTGCTGCATGAGTGCACTAGTTACCAGTGTTCTTTCAAGTGAGATTGTGTTGGTTGTGACCTATAAAACCCTTCATGGATTAGGGCCTGGTTGTTTGGGAGACTGCTTTTCTCCCATTGTCACTACCTGTCCTGTAAGATCCAGCAGAGCTGACACACTCTGGGTTCTGTCCTTGAAACAATATCACCTGATGGTCGCAGGAAGTATGGCTTCTCTGTTGTGGCACCTGCCCTCTAGGATGGCATCCTTGCAAAGGTTCACATTGTCCTGGCCCTGCTGCCCTTAAATAAGCCTTAAAGACCTGGCTCTTTCCCCAGGCCTTGGGATGACAAGGTTTTGTTTTGTTTTGCTGCATACATGTGCAGCTATAAACATTTTCAGATCAAAAGCCGTGTAAATAGGGTGTTATTTTTAGGACTACAATGAAACCTTGATTTAATGGGCCACATTCTGCCCAGTATAGCATTTTCTAACTCTTCATTTTAGGGGATTTGATTTTGTGTGTGTATGTGTGTGATTTTCTTTTGTATAGTACAGATTTTATAAAAAAGATTTTCTTTTCTGTATACCACCTTTTTCCCCCTTCAAGTCTCTCTTGATCCTTGGTGTGCTTGGCCTAGCCCCTGCAGTTTTCTTGGCAATATTTTCGGAAGTGGTTTGCCCTTGCCCCCTTCCTAGGGCTTAGAGAGGATGATTGGCCCAAGGTCACCCAGCTGGCTTTGTGAAACTCGCGGTCTTCCAGTTTCTAGCCCAGTACCTTAACTACTACACTACTGTACATTTGAGTTCACAACTCAAGAGATTTGGTAATGCACATTTGTGTACTGAGATTTTTTAACATGCCTATAAAACCTTTTCTTATATTTCTTCTCTCTGCCCCCTTTTTCCTTTAGGTATAAGTTCAACCCACATCTGATGTTTGGTAACCAAGGAATTCAGACTCGCAGATTTCTTACACCTTCACTGTAGCTGTACCTGCCACCTTGTTTGTTGCCAAGTCCATTTCTTCGAAATGACTGCAGAAAACTGCCTAATACATTCTGATGTCTTGAGAGACTTGATCAGCTGGTCAAACAGTCTCTGGCCATGCGTTAAAGACATGATCTATCCTAGTCTACTCAAATCTGATTACCACGCAAAATGTTTCATCTGAAGTTAAATATTAATTTGGGATGTGAATCTGAATGTCCTTGTTTGGTCTTGTTATATACACAGAGGTTAGGATTGCTGTCTCCTATTTACAACCACTACCTAACAGGCTTTTAAAAAGATACAGTGTGCATCTCAGTACTGCTTCCATTCTGAATCTGGTGAATTAAATTAAGCAGGTTAGTTGCCATTTGTTTTCTTCTCTGCTTTTCGGGGTTCACCTGGAACCAGTGGCTAGAATCTGTGCCTGCTATTGTCAGATATTACGCATGTGTATTACCTACAGAATCAGCTCAAAATTTTGAGTCATAATCAAGTTAACCATTAAATGAAAATTCCCCCCCCCCAAAACACCTGTATCTTTGCTTGGAATGTACACTAAAGTAGTACAAGTCCCATGATAAAATTATACTGCATACCACTCTGAATATTTAAACAGGAACTTGGACCTATTTGTTAGAAGAGAAAGTATACCTAGATACAATAACTAAAATGAAAATTGCATTATAGCATCAGGTGCACAAATTCCTTACATTCTAGGACAGCTTTTTTCACTGATTACATTTGCACTCAATCCTAAGCTGGATGGCTATTACATTGGAGCACATTTGTATTCTTCACTTGTAATGCAATGCATTTTTGTACTGCATAGTCCTTAAGAAAATGCCTTCACAAACAGCTGGTCACTGCGTAATTGCTAAAAAAGGAGCTTTCAGAATGGATTTCTTGCAAATGACATGGAACCTGTCTTGGCCAAAGCAGCAGTCAAAGGCTGTTTCTCAAAAGAAAACTTGTATCTTTATGACAATCTGTCTATTAAAACAGATATAACTCTTATGGTGGATAGATGTGAAATATGATTGTTTCATCTGATAACTTATGAAATAACTTAGTTTCTCGGGATAGGTAAATAGCATATATTAAGATAAGAGCAAATGAAATAGACAGTTGAACATTTAATCAGGAGTGCAGCTCCTCTAAGTGCCATTTCTTCCCATCCTTATCCTTTGGTGAATCTTGTGCTTTGATTTATTGCAGCTGAACATGTTCAAGCTTTTGTGTTGTATCTTTAGTTTCATCAATTTATAGAGATTGTTAAGGATCTAAATCAAACAGCACATGGCAAAAGCTGACATGAGGTTGCATCCAAGCATCCTTGAGGTATAACAACTGAAATTGGGGGCACATATTACTCATGCTTCTAGCTTATTTCAATGCATATGCTGTCGACTATGATCAGGTCTGGACTTAATAGTTGGATGATTGTGAAATCAGATTTTACCATCACATTTAATGCTTTCAAAGTTCCAGCAGATTTTAAGTCTCAAGAAAGTGATTTAATTTCCCATACATGTAAAGTGACTGATCCCTAACATACACTTTGATGTACTATAGGTTTATGCCTAGCAAAATACTTATTTTTATGCCTGGGTCAGAGCAAAGTTGTAGTATTATATCTTCCCTTCATGCTATGGTGGCTAACCATGCAGAAGCAGTGCAAAACCTAGAACAGACAAATTCAGTTCTGAACTGTTTCTTATCTTAATCTTGTTTTCCTTGTGTACAACTACTATAGAAATCCACTGATGAATATGCCTGTAAAACACTTTTAAATTAAGTAGCAATGTAAGGAGAACATGGAGTTAGACATAAAATTAACATACTGTGAAATATTTTGATAGTTTTGCTAAAGTTTCATATGGTTGCAACTTCAGTATGAAAACCGGGCATATTTTTGAAGATTTCAGGTTGTTTCCAAAGAATCAAGACAGAAAAATACAGATTTGGATTTGATAACCATCTGAGCCTGAATGAGAAATAGCATTAAGGTACTTCTATGTAATAGTTACTGAACATTTATCTTTCTATGCCCCTGATTTAATCACTTTAACAAAAATGAAAATTATAAACACTATAATTACATACAATGCATTAATGTTTTGGTAGTTGTCTACCTGCGCCTTACTACGAAGTTACTATGCTACTGTTGGATACTGAAATAGGCCTTATAGAGTATTAGTTGTAATATGTAAGTGTAACTTATTCATACATAAAAGGGAAGACATACTTGGCAATTACATGCAAGCAGCCATTCAGTAGGGAATTTTTCTGCCTGGCAAGCTGGTACTAACACACTTGTTTGATACATGGAACTGTTGCCATGTTTCATAAGCATCCTGAGTTGATGTAACTGCTACATTGGATTTTGTTGTGCGGATGCAAACACTTTGCAGGAACAAATGCAAATTAGTTTTATTAATTCAACTGGAAGGGCTAAGTAATGTTTTCCCCACACTATGCTAAAAACAGCTGCTCCTCTTTTTAAAAACCATGATCCAAAAGCAAATGCTTTAAATGACAAACTGCCCTTGGAGATGCTCTATCTGATAATCTAAGAGTCACTGCATCAACTGTATGCGACTTCAGGTTTCCAGGTGCTTTTATGGCAATCAGACTTCTTTTGTCCTACATTGATTAACATTAAAAACTAGCGGTAGCTTTGTTTGCAATGCTGCTTGAAGCCATAACAGTCACGTAGGTTTTTTTATCGTAAGAAATGTCATTAATGTGTCTGTGCAATACGGCAACTGTACATATATGTTCTCTTCCTCTTCAGTATTTTGATTAGAAAGTGCCCTTTCAAGGCCCCTGTATATTGCTGCACACTTTTCAGAGATTAAACTTGTCTACAATAAAGTGTTTGAGCATTAAAAACCAATGCACTAAGCCTGCTACTATAATAAATCTAATAACTAATTCAACTGTTTGATACTCAGACCTAGTTGATTAAGGGTGGAACACTGTGCTGCTAAGAATCATGGTACAGACATTATTTTGAAGCACAGACAGCTTGGTAGCCAATGTTACAATATCCACATATTTCACTTGGTCAAAAGCTGTTGCTTTCACATTTATTCTATAGGGTCAACAGAAGAGGCTGAAAGTAATGAGAAGATTGAGGCATCTTCCATTTGGTATATTTGTTCTGAATATCCTGCCTCCAAATTTGTACCCTTAAGGAAGCCACAAAAAAATCTTAATCTCATTTTCCTTATGCAAAACCTACATACAGGTCAGGAAGCCACAGCACAGACAGAATGATGAAACAGATGGGCTTCAAGTTGGCAAAGGAGTGAGGTATGGCTGTATACTCTCCCCTTATTTATTCAAACTATATACTGAATAAATATTAAGGGAAGGTAGACTGGGAGATGGGGTGCATGATTTTAAAAATGGAGGAAGAAACATAAACCACCTGTGCTATGCTGAGGACACTACTGATAGCTGGAAATGCAAAGGATATGCAAGTTCTAATAATAAAAGTTAAGAACACAGTGGAAAAAATGGGATTAAAATTAAGACTAAATAACAAGTACAACAACCAGCCTTAGCACTGACAATTCTTTTCTACCCTAGTCTAAGTGCTGCAAGCAAAACAGCCATTGTGGGTTGCAAATGATTTAACATGTTGTATAAAACCAGTCATTACCACTTTTTAACAAATTATGAATAACCAAACTGATTTAACTGAATATGAAAACGTGTATGTGTAGGTTCACACAATCACAAACAAAATCCATATTGAACAATTTTGAACTCTGTTGAATATTATATTTGATGGACAAAATAAAAATTATTCCAAAAGGACTGCTCTGACAATGCATGAAAAAACAAGTACTTTTTTGTGATGCAGGAATTTAACTTTTTTCAGAATTAGTCACTTGGACTTTTTAGAAAAAAGAAGGCAAGGCACAATATGTTAGGTGATGCTCTTATCTAGCAAGGACAACCTACGTGTTCGGCAATTAAAAAAAATTACGGCTGCTGCCAGAACAGTGCTTTTACACAGAGAGAAACCCTAAGTATCCAATATTTTCTTGTATAAACATTATACATTAACATATATTTGGTCACCGCCAATATTTGTCATACCCTTGGAAGGGTGGAAAATGAAATCCAAATATCAACTTCTGCTCAAGAGCTTACCCTGGTTTAAGAACTGAGTGATCATATGCTTGGGTAAACAGAGAAGGGAGTATGTGGGAAAATGACTGGTGCCATATTCCACACTTAAATCAATAATTTAGTAAAAGAAACAACCATACAGTGCCAACTCCAGCTTTAATTATGGAAAACTTGCTACAGTATTTTGGTTACATCAAAGGGAATTAAGTTTCCCTATAAAAAACTTCAAAATAATAAATAATACAGTTTCTCAAAAAAGAACAATTTAGTGTTTTCCATCTTCCCCTCCAACATAGTCTTCATTATCAAATAAGCAAAACATAACATCTGTAACATCTTTGAAGAATGTTACACTAAAATAAAAATTGAATCCTACATTAAAAAATAATCAAACGTTGAGTCTCTTTATAATTAAAAATAATTGCAGTAACCCAAGTAAAATAATGTCTGGATTAATACAAACGTTTTTTCTTACTCAAACCTGTAGTGCATAAAACAAATCGAAAAAGAGTAAGAAAGCACAAAGTTCAAGTTAAAATTATAATTCACATATTTGTACATTGCCATTCAATATTCAAAAATAGTATTTCAAACTTAGCAACATATGTTTAAAAATCCAAACATTAAATGTTTTACCATATTACAGTTAAATGACTCTTACCACTGGTTTACAGTTTAACTGCTCCAGTAAGCAGGTTGAGGAAAAAGAGTCAAATTGGGAAAAAATACTCCCCCTCCCAAATTACCATTCTTAAATCATGTTGTCTGTTTTGGCAAGGATGTATATCCAAATGCACAGAAAAGCAAGCTCTGACTTCCTTTACCATCGTGATCTTCACTTTTCTAAAGTTCTAACAATGGGTAATACTATTTTTATAGTTTGTTACCTTTTAGACAAGCAAGATTGCTTTCTTCCTATGTTCGTTCTAATAGCATCTATTCAGACCAAAGAGGACACGGGTAGGAAATACTGCCCTTACCTTATTCTGATGTGGCTCTGGATTTATGCTTAAAAGAACAAACAAGGAAGCTATATTTCCTGCCCAGAAAAGGAGGGAAAAGAAATTATATCTTGAACATGTGGCAAGTTTTATTCAGTGGCAAGTACAAAACACTGAATGGGGAATTGAAACAATCGCCCCTGCACTCCTCCTTACTTTAACTTCGAACTTTTCTACTGTGCTCTAGTGAAAATGCCCTTTTCTTTAGGGATGCTTTATGCAGAAGCAACGTTTGCATATTGGTCATTTGTTTGCAAATTATATTAACCAGGTAGAAACTATTAAACTACAGTGGAACCCAGGATGCATATTGTGCACACAATAAGATGAAACATACAGTAAAACAGCATTAAGATGTTACTGTTTCCATTAGGAGATCAATAATATCCAAATTGATCCACTGACCTGACTTAGTATCTTCAGGGGGAAAAAAATTATAATTGAAGTCAAGCACCACTATTCTATGAACTTTGATTATGTCTCCAATGAAATAAGACAAATACAAAGTACTACAATTAAGTGTGAACAGAAAACAAAGAAAGGTATGTCATTATTTGTTAACCATTAATTTTAAAGTAGCATTCGTTAATAGTCTATTGTAATAAAGATTGGTTCTGCAAGTTTCAAAGTTAGAACCTCTTATTTTGAGAAGAAAAGCAGCCAAAGATTAACATGAAGGTACTGTTTAATAATGTATTGGGGTTGCCTGCAATATCCACCAGATGTCACCATGACTAAAGATATTCCTCAGAACTCTCAAATAAGTGTCCAAATAATTAGGATTTTAAAAAAAGGTTGGCCAACATGATTCTTTTAAACTATTTATATCAAGCCAATATATTCTGGTTGATGGCTGCAAATACACAACCTAAAATAACCTTTTTTAATGTCAATGTTTTTATTGCACACCCATTTCTTTGGTTTTGTTTACTATACTTACCTTAAACTATTTTTGGAAAAAATACTGCTAATCAAATGCACAATTTCCCCCCTCTCTTGCACTTAGAACCCTAGTCAACATTTAGTTGACTTTTCAGAACAGAAACTAAAACCAGTTTTGCTCACGTTGATCACAGTGCAATGAGTATATGTAAAAATACTACTCTACTTCAAATGGAAGAAATTTGTTTCATATTTAAAATAATACCATGAAGATAAATTTTATCTCTTTTTATGAGATAAAAATGTATATTCAAAAAAAATTCAAATGGACATTTGGACATTCAATAAATTATAAGAATTCCAAATTAACTCTTTAATGTTGATTTTAAATTTATAAAAATCTCAACAATATTTAAGCATATCCCATATAGTTTTGTGACCATGTGCTGCACATCAAACACATGCAGCTTATTTTCTATTATATTTAATAAACCCTCTTTCAATAATAGCACTGAATATATTAATTTCAGTAATAAACTGCAAAATCCCTCAACTTTCTTTTTCATTACATTAACCAACTTGCAAAACAATCTCTTTAGTTTTATTTCAACATTCATTTCTTTTCTCCATCTCTTACCTTCATTCCAACTTCCATTCTACCTTCTATAGTTCCATTTGCTTGAACATCTTTAACCCAGCACTGGAGCACATTTCTCTTCCTTGCATAAAAATAATTTAATTTGCGAAATTACAAAGAAATATTTGAAAACAGGCAGTGCAAATCAGTTCTGCTATCAAACAGTATATTACTTCTTATTCAAAACTGAGTTTGAGTAGCATATTAAAATTTGCACCCCCTTTGTTTTAACATTAAAGGAGACAAGCTTCATTTCATATTGCCTTCGAAAACAGACTTCTCTGATACTAGGGGGGGAAAAACAAGATGCGGCACATAAGAGAAGCCTGCAAATATTGCAATTTCTTTTTGCTCCTACATGCAAAATGAAGTGTATCAATCTACAGAACTGCCTTTATGGTAACAAATTAGTCTTCGTTAAAGTCATCTTGCTTTGGGTACTGAATCTAGCATGTTACTTAAAATTAAGTAACACACTGTTTTCCCTGAGTATTCTTTGGCCCCTTTTTAACTTGGAATCCAAACTTCACCAAGAGCTTCTTCAAGTTTTTCTCTGTATACTGCATAGCGTCTTTTTAAGGTTTGTAGTTGCTCGTCTTCTTCTTTGTCCAGAATACGCAAGAAGTTCTGTAGTTCAGGAAGACTAAAGGCTTCCCACTGCAAAAATAAAATGGTGGATTTATCCATAGTATCTAAGAACAATTGACAATTTGGTTTGTAATTTTCATTTTATTCTGCTAATCAAGCAGAAACCAATAAATTTATTTTCCTGCAGGCTTTCCTATACCAAAATAGATAATTAGACAAAACTATACATAAAACGATCTATGCATAAATCCATGTACTTTCTCACAAATTTCAAAAACATGCAAAAAAAGAGCAACCCCACACTTCTTGAAATTTTTAGTTGGGAGGCAGGGAGATAAGAGACCAAAATATTTGCACTGATATTATATTTAACTAATTTTTCATGCATACCAATTCATATGCAATGGCCAAGTGGGATGACAACTAACCATAGTAGTTAGGAGAAGAAACCTGGATAAACATTCAGTTTTACACATGCAAGTATATCACATTTCATTTTAAGCCAAAAATTTTATGGCCAAAATTTTGGAGATGTGATTTACTAACATATGGTGGGTGCATTTAAACAAGGTATCAAAGATCTGGAAGCAACAGGACTAGTCTGCTCTACCTAAGAACCTTTTTTTGAGCAGTCAAGACCCTTTTTATAATATACTTATAAAAGTATATTACATAAATGTCTCCAAATTCCATAGGGCACTAACTCTAGCATGCTACAATGTTCTTCCCACAGTAGTTTTGGAGGGCTGATACAAAAAGTCCCATATGAGCTAAGATTGTGCCCCTGTGGACAAGGGGCTATGGAAACCACGGCTCATGCCCTGCTATACTGTACCCTCTATAAGGATAGAGGACTCATTTTATAACTCCCTGTTTGGTAAAATATCCAGGAAATTCTGATCTTTTTTATGTACAGTTGCTGCTATCTGATCAGTATGATTCAGTTTCTTTGAACGCAACTAAATTTTGTTGCACTGTCTGTAAAATTAGGCAGACTTTGACTGCCCACTGACAATCCCACCATTAACTGTAATATCATGTTTTGTTTGATTTCATTTTTAATGCATTTTTATTTGTAATTCTGGTCTGTGACCATAATAAAATACTGATTGATTGAGTTAAGGACACAGAATATGTATTTAACAGTACTTATAACCCACCACAGCCCCAAAGAATTCTAGGCGGTCTATAACTTCAGACAAGAAAAACATAATAATAAATAGCTAAATCAGAACTATATCAACAGCAACTGAAAGTAAAACCAAATAATGGATTGAATTTACCAAAAGTGAGATTTTTATTTAATGTTAAGTGAAAAAAAAAAACTCCTTACTAACAATAAGAACAGTTAAGTAATAAAATCAATTCGCCAGAGAGGTGGTAGACTCTTGGCAGACACATTCAGCCATTAGGGATACTTTAGACCAGATTCCTACACTGAGCATGGCATGGCACTGAACTCAAAGATTTGAATGGCCTTTCCAATGTATGATTCTATAAAACTCTTATAATCTGCACTATATTTTAATTAACTACTTATTTGATTTTTCTCTATAAACATGAAGCCTAAGAATACATTCAATATGTTTGAATAGGAAATTGTATGCAACTAATTAGAAATCCTGGTAATGAACAAGTTGGACTTGAGGACCATCAAGACGATTTCCAAGTACACAACACAAGTACAACTTACCAAAACTTCTCCAGTTTCATGCTCACGTAAAACAAAGCTAAGCATATCTGTTCTTGGGCCAGCCACCAACCGCAAATAGAGAGGATGTTCTGTTTCTGAGAGTTTGCACATATAAACTGCAAATAAGATTACAAAAAAAAAGGAAGTAATACGCACTCAGGATTTCTGCTGATTATTAGAACCAGAACTATATCAGTGCACACACAGAGGAATCCCAGAATTCAAGTGATACTACACTACATAAATGGAGAAGTATGAGCAACAAATAATAAGGAATGGTGCACTGGAAACATAATTTTTGATTGGTGATGAATATCCTACCTTTCTATTCCACTGCTCTTTATTTATTATAGTTTATGAAAGTCCATAGTCACCCAAGTGAGGTTAATGGGCAGCTCTAAACAAACGTACATTTTACATTCAGAAAACTCAAGAAGTATCCTCTAAAAATTATATGTGCAATATAGGAAAGAAAGAGAATAAAACACAAGATTTACTGTGAAATTCATTTTTCTACTGTGACTAGAGGGTTTCATTAGTTGGATTATTCTACTAAGCAGGATAAAATCCTTTCTTCTAGTCTCTAGAGATGGAAAAGAGCAATGTCCCAGCCAAGAGTTCCATGATGTAAGATAGAAAAAAAATATGTGTAAAAGTAGATATTATAGAAGTGACTTCGTATTCATCTATCTATCTATCTATCTATCTATCTATCTATCTATCTATCTATCTATCTATCTATTTACAAAAACTATCTTTAAAAGGGGGGAGGTGGTCTTGGATACCATGACAGGAAAAGGAATTTCATGATAAATCCAAGGTGGCTGGAGAGTATCTTCAGCTAGGATTCAAACCCAGCAGCTAACAACAAAATGGATACTATCTGATGATCAGCCTTACCAACAAGGTATGTGTTGCAGAACTCATCAAAAGAAAGGAAGCCTCAGTCAATGCTTGTGAACATCACAATGGAAAAGACTGAGGACCAAATTGCTGCACTGCATATATCAGTGGGATATTGTTGGAAAAAGTAGCCACATTGGAGTGGGCTGTTATACTTGCTAGGGCATCAGCAGAGTGGGCTTCATAGCATTGGTACATGTTTTAATCCACCCAGGAATTGTCATGGAGGACCTTCCACTGTCAAGGGAAGCTTGCTGGAATGGAACAAAGGGGTTTTATCCACACCTTCAGTGATATGCTTCCCTATTCCTGGAATAGGAGGAAGCACACAGCTTCAAAAATCACTGCCCCCACAGCATTCTTGCCACAACTCCAAAATTAGGCCAGCAAGTTGCTGCCTGCGTTATGAAGGCAGGGGCTGCAATAGTTAAGGCTGCTATAGGGGAAGGTACAGAGGTAAGGGTAGGTATAGTAAAGGGGAGAAGAGCAAGGAGGGTGCTCTTCCTATCTCCTTAGCCTTTTCTTCTCTCTAGTAAAGCTCTATGCTTGCTTGAGACAAGAAAAACATCACTTCTTCTCTTTAACAAGGTTTTGCACACGCTGGAGGTGAAAGAAACCCAGAGAAGCAGAGGCAGCAACTGTAGAAGAATATCAAGATAGCCTTGAAGAAGGAATTCAACAGCTGTTAGGTAAATATCAGCTTAGCCTTGGAAGGGAGGATAAGGTGAGAAAGAAACTCAGGAAGGCCCTGACTTGATTCTCTTTGGTATAAAAGCGGGGAGAGAGAGTCTTTGCCATACCCTGAAACAATAAAGTACATTCCAGTAGTCTTTGTGGAGTCTCTTTCCTGATCTGGCCTCCTTCAAAAGGTGGACAGCAATAGAAGTTACTGTTAGAAATACTCACCTTACCTTTTATGTGAGGCCATTATTCCTACTTTAGACTATCCATAGTCTAAAAGGAAAAAAAAACCCTGGTTGCCAGGAAGATTCTGGCTTCTGTGGCAGCTAAAGCCAAAATGACTATGGAGACAGAGCCCCACATAAATATTCTTGTCCATAAATGTGAAATTGCTTTGATAAAACTGCCTTGTAAGGTCCTTAATGGAGTTATCTTCTTCAGTTCTTCTGATAGCTCTCCTCCTTTTCTATCAGATTCACTGGTGCCTTGGGAACCCATTCACAGAATCCAAACAAATTCCCTATCCCACTTCTCATTTGGCCATGTGAACCAGGTTCTCTCTCCTCTCTGAGAACCTCCTGAGGTCTAAGGATCAAGCTGAAGACCAAGAGGAAGAAAGCCAGCACCTTCTCCTTTAGACACTTACAAAGCTTGTCCTTGCTAGTATGACCAGAAGGGGCTGGCATGGCACTTCACTCTTATGGCCTCTTCAAGTTAACAGCTGCCACTTTCATGGCCATATGTTCAGCTTGCTGGGGAACAGAATGTTGCTGTTTAGGGCCCCAGGGAGATGGGGAACATTGGGATTAGAGGGGAAAAGCTCAGCATCCAGGAGGGTGGGATGTTGTGCTACAGGACACTGTTCCATCCCTCAAATCTGCAGATGCTTCAACTCCCCAAGGGGACTAAAAATGAACTCTTCACTCCAGAAGTACAGATGGCTTGTTGATTCCTTTACAGCCACCAAAGTCATTTGGATATGTGGGACTGTTGCTCCAAGAACATTGAGAATGGTGGCCCAAACCACTGAAAATCTCATGGTGTGTCAGCAAGAGTAAAGGATTTCCTGGACCATAAAAGTTCTTTGATGCCACTAACTGGAGCAAGATGATGAGCAGCACGATAAAGGACACCCTTCAGCCACTTTGGTTCATTTTTTCCTAGCAAAGTAAAGTGGCTGTGCAGACACAACACACAAAGAAACAGTTGGGAGCACTGTTAGCACCATCCAAAGATAAAGCTGCTTGAACCTGTTTCGATGACTTGTAAGCCCTTCTGAACATGTCAGTTTTAAAACTGAATGAGTATCCAAGTCAATATTAGTTGGACTATCAGATAACTAGGTATGGCCAGGTTTTCCCAATCAAGGAAGATGCAAGCTCACAAAAGTGTGAAACACTAATTAGCAATCAACAATTATATCTAGTAATTCAAAAGAGCCTCAAGAAAAGGGAACATGCATTCTGAAATTAGAGGACAGCTTCCAAATCATTGTTTTATAAAGCTATCTATATTAAGCTTCACAAACGACAATCAAGTCCATTAAACTGCCTCACAATGACGATAAGAACTTTTGAATCAGAGTACTGAGCTTATGAAAGAAAGCAAACAAAAACAGATAAGCAGTCCTGAAATGTGATTTAGTTGCTGCGTGCTTTCATACTGAAACCATGATTATGGCTGCACATAAACCATGGCTCAGCATGGATTAAATCAGTGATTCTGAAGCACAAATAATATCTTTTATGAGGCCAAGATAAAAGTACTGACTTATGCCAAATGTACATAGCACCTTCAACTCTCCTCAAACTATGAAACATTAGATTGACTGTGGTCTCCTAATTCATCCAAATCGTTAATGACTTTTAGAACAAGTCACAATATCAAACCAAATTTAAGTTGTTCAAAATCCAAGTCAGTGTGATACTGATATCCCTAATTTCCTGGTTCACACAAACATATATAACTCCGCATGCTGGCTGTACAACCAAAGATTTTAGATAAGACACTGAAGTTGTACAAAGATTCTATTCAGCTGAAATTTATGCTAAGTATATATGAAACACACTTCAAAAAGGGAAGGTTGATTTCTGCTATTTTTAATAGTTTTTAATGTTTTAATGAAAATCAGATCAGTTTGCCAAATAAATCTCTTTCCCAACACACAGCGCCTCAAAAATAATTCCACTATGTCTAAGTCATAAAAGAATGAAATTAGCAATAGAATCTTTTTTTTTAATCCACTTACAACTCGGGTTATTTCTTCACAAGTATTGAAAAATCTATTTGCATACCTTGATCTTCCTTGTGACATTGTTTATAAAGTGCAAACTTGGCAGGATTATCAGCCACTAGAAACTTTTTGAGCAAGGCCTCAATAACTTCACGGACTGTGTTAGTACTGCTGATATGAAGAGTGTTCATATAACCATTAGGCAAATAAAAAGCTGTCTCATTGCTGTTGAGATGCTTCCCTACATTCACAGAAGCCCGTAGAGTGATAGGTCTGCAAAGTTCCATCTGAACTTTGATGAAGCCAGTGTATACTCCGCTTGAGTTCTATAAATAAAGCACACACACACACATATACAATGAAAGCATATTCATGTGCTCCATAACAAAATGGAGGATACATTTTCATGTACATGGCAGAGGGAAAAAGAAAGACTCAGCAAGTAATCAGATTGCCATTGCTGATGGTTGAGACTTATTGCTGCACTAACTATTCCCCCGATTCCTATGTAACAACAGACTGCTTATCTGTACAAGTAATCCTCAGTTAATGGTAGCAAATGGAAGTACTGGAATTTCTGTCACTAAGCAGTGTGGTCACATGACATTGTGCTTTACTACCGCACAAGTGACAGAAATTCTGGCACTTCTGGTTGCCACCGTTAAGTGAATCACATGCCATCATTAAGAGTAACTTCATGTGGTCACCATTTACAACTTTATGTCAGCTTCCCCACAGACTTTGCTTGTTGGAAGTCAGCAGTGAAAGTCTCAAATGGCAATCACGTGACCACAAGATGCTGCAACATCATAATTGCAAGGTGGGCACCCAGCACCCGGGTCATGATCCCGTGACTGTGGGACACTACGATGGCTGGAACATCTAGGACTGGTCATAAGTACCACTCATTCAGTGGTCATAAATTTGAATGGTCGCTGAACGAGTGGTCGTTAAGCGAGGACCACCTATAACTGTGACTGAACAATCATCTGGGTAATTACACATATAGGTTTTCTGAGCAGATACTATCAGAACATTCTAAATGTGAACTGCATTTTTAAAGACCTTAATGGTCTTTCCCACTGCACATAGTAACCATGAGGCCACTGTAATCACCCACAGATAAACAGCTAAGTGCCTGCATGAGGAATGTGGGGAGAATCATATGAATGCACAGATGAACACTCCAAATCCACAGGTTATAAATAAGCAACCTGAATTTATGTTGAGGTCTCTGTGCATCATGCATAAGGATGACTAGCAAGCTATGCTTACCAGAGGTGAAAAAGATCGATCAATGTAACATCAAATCAAAGTCAACAGTTGGGAACAGGTAGCTGTACAATGTATGTCAGGGAAATGTCTTAAAAAGCTGCAATTAATGGTGCCATTACCCAAGTTGAATGATCCTATGCAGGATGTGGAATAAGTCTGGTTAACACATACATCAAAAGTACAATCTCTACTACCAACAGGCAATTGTGTAGAAACTAAAGAAACACTTGAATTGGAAAAAATGCCTCCCAGCTGCACAGCAGAGGTGCTTTCAATGATCTATACAAGCTGCTATATGGGAACATGTAACCTTTAAATTGGTTTCCTTCCCTTTAGTTCTTCAGAAGCAACTTAAAAGTTTATGAAGTGCATGGCAGCTGTAGTGACTTAAATTTCCAACAGATCCAGATATTTTTATACCTTAATGATTAGTTATTAGCAACTTAGTAAAGAGTATATCAATTTCAAGACTTGATCAGGGGTTGTTCATACATCAGTACTAAATGGTAAATTGCCTGGTTTGGGGGCAATTTCTTGTACCAAAGAATGCCACGGACTAGACCAAGAATGATAGCTAGGTCTTGGGATGCAGGGGCATAAATGAGTCATAGGTGGACCTATGCCTTAGCATGAGTACAATCAAGGCTGGAGATATATTGATCTGGTTTGATAGCCACAATAACTGCTATAGTACATGTTCTCACAGAAAGACTTTGAGAAAAGTAGAGTAATTGCACTGTGATTTATTAAACACTCCTTGCTCAAACGCACAAGGCACAAAGAATATCTGTTTGATGGTGGAGACTTAGTGCACTTGTATATCTTCTAGAACAGGTATCCAAATCATAAGAAAGTTAGGATACACAAACAAGTCACAAAAGCCAAACTGTAAAACCATTTTTTTAATAAAAAAGAGAGCAATGACAATAAAACTTAATACAATAAAAACAGCAGAGTAAGCACAGCAAGCACAAATATCTCAAAAGGGAAGAGAATATGTTCTCTTAATGTTCACCTTAATATGACTCAATAGCGGTCACAAAAATTGGAGGTTTATACTGCTAAGACCTTGAGGCACGCACAGCGAGAAAGAACAGTCAGAGCCACAAAATGCACTTAGGTGAAAGCTAAGAAATATTTTATGCAATAGAGTTTACTTGCTATCACATTATAGCACTGATAAGCACATCTGGTGCTGACTTCAGGGAGGCAGACTAATACTACTGTACCAGGCAGACATGCTACCAAATCATAATAAAAACCATATATAAAAAGCTTACCAAAGTCATCTTTAGCTTGTCAGTAACATCTGAATTGTATATTTGGACTTTTTCCTTGATTGCTTCCTTGGTGAGGTAATTTTGAGTTTCTCTCTCCTTCTGAACATCCTAGAGCAAAACAGGTTGAAAATTCCAAAGTAATAAAAAGATTAGTTCTACTACAATTAAAAAGTAAAACTATGCATTGAGAATATATGCATAATACATATATTTGGTAGTGCACAGCAAACAGTAAAATGACAGCATATCCTGCAAACATTTATTATGGAATTAGCCTCTTTTTTCCTTACCCTGCTAACGCGAAGGCTGGACTCGAACCGCTGAAGCGTCGACCATTTCTGGCCAGCAACTTTCAGCGTCATTAAGCCGCTGCGCCACCGTGTCCCCCAAGTTACACATACTTGCTGTCTAAAATCTAAAAATATGTTCTGCCTTTGGTAAGAAAATGAATTTCTGGGTATTAAAACAAGGTGGAAGAGGGAAGTTCTACTCATGGTTCCACTTGCTTGGCTCAAATATTCGCAATCAATACATTCTAATATTTAAAAGAATCCGACTCATAAAAAGAGTACATTCAATACACTTTGGCTCTCCTTGAAGCATTAATCAATGTGGAATCAATGATATAATCAACAACACTGAAAATCCAGAGCCGGTGTAGAACATACTGATTCATTAGCAAGATTCAGGATATTATCGGTTTGTCTAAAAAGCATTCAGTACATAGAATTCCTAGGATACCAAACCTCCTAGCCATCATCTAAAGCTAGTGAACAAGAGGGCAGCACATTCACAAAGGTATCGATTATCAGTTGATTTGGACATAGCATTTGAGGTTAGTGAAATGAATTTGAATCTGTTGGCCTTGAAAAGGAATGAATTTAAAATTTTGAAAAGCACACAAACATATATAATATTTATATCAAAATAGACATAACCCTTATCAGCAATCACATCTGTTTTTGAATAAACTAGTTCTGCAAGATCATGGGTAGACTGTGACGGTTCTTCCTTTTGCAACCTATAGTGGAAGTTTCTGCTGCAGAAAGCTAAAATGTAAAAGAAAACCAAAAATACAAAATAATTGGTATCTTTTTGTGGGAGTATAACTAAATGAAAGAAACTTTTATATGTATTTGTGATAGCAAAGCTGAACAAGTTTATCATGATCTCATTCCAAAACCACTGGTTTTGCCATACCCTATATGGCAGTGCTTTAACTGCTGGCATGCAACCCATTTCTAAATAGAGTTGGTTGTTTAAACTTTGAAGGCTAAATTGCAAGAATGGCATTTAGAATTCTTATACAACATTTACAGCATGAAGAACACTAGATTACATATCTTTTTATGATAAAATAAGAATGCTGTATTTCTGTAATACAACTTTTTTCTCTCATTCTAATGGATTTTAATAAAGGGCTCAAAATAGCAAAAAATTTAGTTTCTAACTGATAAGGTATTTTATATACCTTTCTGACGGCTATTGTCTCACACATTTTGCACTGAAGGATAAAGCCTTTTGTTTTGGCAAATCTGGCCAAGAAGCCTGAAAGTCTGGTTTTGTACCTTCTCTTTTTGCCAAGAACCTCAAGAAGGCATACAGAGAAGTTGGAGAAATTCTTACTTAGTCATCTAGCAAGTATGCAATGCCAACCATTAAACCAAACTGTTCAAGTTGCATGAAACACAGACTGGGTTCACACATCCTGCTAATATGGTTAATTATTTTGGCTTACTGCAACAACAAACAATGGTTAAAACAAATAATAACTTAGGAAATATGGGGACCCATAGTACGTCCATAAAGAAGCTATTACTTTGTATCCTCTTATAAGAGTTTTCATGATAAATGAACATTTTATTTATTAAATTATAATGATCCTCTTAGCTTTATATCAATACATTGTTAGTGGCTACAAACCAAACTGGGAGAAAGATGCTATATGGTATATGCATTTATTATACCATAATTGCTAGATGGGATAATTTTCTGTTTGCCAAAATACTGTGTCCCATAACTCTCTATACAAAAACAGTTCTCAGAAAAAAATAAGGCCATATATTAACAAGTTAGCAGGAATACTGTTGCTATATTTGTCTGACTTATTTTATACCCATAGAGATATCGAGATTAGAGCAATTTAACAAAGGCTTAATAACACTGAATATGAAGAACTCCTGTGACTGAAAGAGGGAAACTGTTCTGGATATAACAGGTGGTGAGGGAAAAGAGATTTGTGATTATGAGGACAAAAAATGAAGAATATCAGGTCTTCAGGCAGCATGCCAGTCACAGCGTTATTACACCAGTATTGATAAGGAAAGTTAGTGTATGGTGAAGGAAGAGGACACTGATGTTTTGTTACATTGTCATAAGAATAGAAGACAAGATGCTGGATCAGACCAAAGATCTATCTAGTCCAGTATTTTGTTCACACAGTGGCCAACCAGATGCCTGTGGAAAACCCCAACAGGTCACAACAGCATTTTCACATTCCTTTTACCTAATTGAGGGCCTTAATATCACTATTACTAGAGGTAATATAGCAACCAATCATAACCTCTGGATGCCTTTCATGAATCTAATTAATACCTTAAAGAATTAAAGTTACCTGTAGTTTATCCAGGCATGTGACAAAATACATCCCTTGCTGCTGGCCTTCCTTGGATCAGACCAGACTGTAGTTCAATGAAACCTCAATTTAATGGACCAACTTGGAAAAAGGAGATCCATTATTTCCATTTATCCACTAAATCTGGGACAATATCATCATGCAAATGGCATAAATTGTGTAATTTTATGTAATTTGTTTTATGATGTCATTATGAAAATAAAGTAAGTAAAATAGGAATTTCATCCATTGTATCAGAAGTCTATTGCATTAAAGTCTGCCAAATCGAGATTTCACTTTATTATCCATTTTCTTCATTACATACACAATTTTATATTTCTCTATCATTTTTAAACCTGAAAAATCCTAAATGTTTTAAGTTTTCCTCTTAGGAGAAAGTTAAAATCTTTCAACAATTATTTTTGTTTCCTTTTCTGCACACTGGCCATATCTGAGAGTATTATTTCAAGTATGGCTACACCATAGATTTTGATAAAGGCATTGATTCTATAAATTTCTTAAAATATGTCCAACTTTTTAAAAACATTCTTTTGATGAACAACTTCATTTCTAGATCATAAAAGGTACTGTTTTACATTACTTAATACTTGGATCCATTCGTTTTTCAAAACTGGATATTCCATTTCTCACTCCATGTACTTTATCTATATTAATCTTCATCTTTTTTGTTGTTTCCCATAAAATTGGATCAGTGATATTACTTCAAATATAATAGTGCTTAAACTTTCAAGTATTACAATAGCTGTTAGGTAGCAACTGATTCAATATATTAATTTCTTACTTGGCCCAAATTTGCCAATAAAACATTTTCTTCCATCTTCACATTGGGGTTATTCTACAAGGTCACCTTCTCATGCAATTCTGGGTCCAAATTTAATCACTTACCTATTAATGTTTACATATGTCTACCAGGTTTCAAGGCTAGGAAAAACAAATCCTGTTTATTATACCCAAGTTTATGTCTGAGATGTTTATTATACCCTAGGTCTTGCCATGACTTCAGACAGGTCACACACACTAACTCTCTAAATAAGCACAAAATATATGGTATTCCAAGAGTAAGAATGTTAAAAGAAAAGCCCAGTGATAGAGGTGAAAATATAGTAATTTAACCATAATTATCAGCATAAGATAACTTCAGTTTAAGGGTCCTTGTCACGCCATAAAAATTTTCTTGAACAGTTTTTCTATCTGTATAAAATAAAATATCTAATAAGAATTAACATCAGAATCCCTTTTAAAAGATACTTTGAACTAGAGGCTAGACTCATTTTAATCTCTCTCTCAAACACACACACACATAACCTTTGGATGTAAGCCATCAAATCAAGGTTGTAAGTAAGCAAGTTATTCTACTAACTCCGGAAAAAGGCTATCAGGAAACACAGCAAGTAGGACTTTGTTCTTAAGAGTATGTGGAATAATAAGTGCTGTTTTTTAAATTCCAGGTTGAAAGACTTTCATCTTCTTTAAACAGCAATTTCCCTATTTTCATGCTGAGGAAATCCATCACAAGGAAATGCTGTTGCTCCACCCTTCCTTAAGTAAAAATTAAGAATTAATGGTTGACTGTTATAAAGTTCACTATCAAAACACATGGAACTTGCCATGTTTTTGACTGGAAAAATGGCTGATGTCTCTAACACAGTGACCACTTATCAAAGTAAGAAACTTTAGTAAATTATTTTAAAGCAAATTATTTTCAATAATTGAAACAGTAACAGATAAATCCTAGCAGTTTTTTAAAGATAACTATGTACTAACTTTTTAAAAGTTAGATACAAACAATTAAAGCAAACAATAAAATATATGTTCCAGTGAGGATACTTTTCCTGTTACAGGATTAACACGCTCAGATTCTTAACATATGGCTTCATTTACTTTCCCAGTCTTAAACACATGGCTACTTATTTTCAAGGGATTTTTTTTTATTTAATACTGTGAACATTCTTATTTTATTTGGAGAAGACAAATGTGTGTTTGGTTGTTTGATATCTTACTCGATTTCCATCTTATTTAACAACTGTAATAATAATAAATCTATCTGAAATCTAGTTAAAGAATCCTATAATGGATGCTAATCATGCACAAGCATTTACCATATTTCCTCCCAATGTGACATCCATTTATGCCTTTGTTCTTTCAGTTTCCAAATTTTTTACTACTGTAAAGAATCTATAGCATGTTAGGAAAAGTGTGATATCAAGTAGGTAGATGGGTAGGTAGATCCCCCTTCTATAATTTCTAGGTTTTTTTTTAAAGAGTTGTCAATCATGACTATAGCATAACTGAAGTCAAAGTTTATCTACACACACAAGGTGTTATAAAGTTAAAGTTTTAGATGTGCACAGGATTATAGCCTGAATCTATTATTTAAACAATTTTAGAGATACCTATTTAATCATTTAGTCTGACACAAAGTATATTTACATGAGAATTCTCTGCATGCCATTCATTATCTGCAATTAGTGAAAAATTATGAAAGTATTCAATTGTTTATAATGCAATTTAGATATACCACCTCAGTCTTTTATTTCTAACTACATTATCTTTTGTACATAATTTGTTCCTACAAGCACAATCAAGGGCTTGAAAAGCATTCTTTTCTTCTGTACTCCAATTTTTATTTTATCACTAATAAGATGATATAACTGTTGCCAGTACTCACACAGTTCATACTTTTCATGAGAGTTTCTTAAAACCGGAAACAAGCGATTGTACATACACAATCTTGTATGAAATATCGCCTCCCTCTGCAGCATTTGCCAACATCTGTCATTAATCAATAGATATGCAGACAGAATATATAATTTAGTTAATATTAATCCTCCAACAACAAAAAAATACATATTTAAGTTTCTGTATCACAACCAACTCTAACCTGCATAATTCTACTAAAAGGCTATCTTTACCATATTGCATTCCTCCTTTCCTTGAACTGTTTACTATTTCAACAGGTAACTGCAAGAACAATTATGCAGGTTTAAGAATTGGTGCATAAATTTGCTTTTCTCCTATCCTCTTCTCATCTCTTTTTCATTTTCTTAAGCCTGCAGATAGTACTAATCTACCTTGGGAGTTTTTCAGGTGATGTGCCAGCCAAAAATGTAAAAGGACTGCAACATAACACAAAATCCTACCCAGGAAATTATCACAATAAAAAAAGTACAATTTTAATTCATAAAGGCCTATCACTTCAATAGACACCTGTTTATCATACCATCTCTTTGTGCTACATGATCTATATGATACTAGACAGTTCACACACAAGTCCACACTAAAAGACAGGAAACAGAATAAATATGAATATTGGAACATAGCCATTCCTGCCTTCCTACACTCAGAAAGATTTTTTTATCACTTCTGAAAAATAACTAGCAATGTTATTCTTTCTTGGAGAATTACATGTTTCAGCTTTCAAAGTTATGGATATGCAACACACAAGTTATATATGTTTCTGGAAATAATAGTGACTTGCAAAACTCACCAATTTTGAAACAGAACGTTCTGTACCTCCTCCGGGCCATGCTGTTCTGGCCTGGAGGATTTACGTCTGGAAATTGTCAAAGAACACTCCCCCCACCAACTGGATGGTCTGGTAGAAGGATGGAATGTTGCTTTTTCCTCTGATGAGTTTTGCATAGTCCTATGAAATAAGCAATGAACAACTCCAACCATTTGCAGTGTTATCTCCACACAGGTAAGATGTACTAGAAAACTTAACAAACTGCTAGCAAGTGGTTTACATTTGCTGCTTCCTCTGACATCAAGTGTTACAATGCCCCTTTCTTCTTAAAAATGGGTATGCATGCAGACATAAATGCTTAACATGAAGAAAATACACCAATCTCTACAAAAGTCTAGTTTACCAGGTATGTTAAAGACACAAAAATAATTTGCTATGCTCAGACAAAAGACACTATATACAACAATTCATAAACTGAATGATAATGCTCAATTTGAAAGAAATGTTTAGGACAGATTGATACAAATAACTAATTCTTTTTGTGCTGTAGTTCAGCCTTTATAATTATGACCTACTAGGTATGCTAGAGAAAATTCTTTTTCACAGAGATTGTGATTAATTTATTGGTAAATAATGTTAGCTATGGATCAGGTAAGTACAATTTAATATGAGAACAAGTTAATTAAAAACCGGAGCTCAACAACTGCAACTATGAAGGTACCTTTAAAGGCATCTTTTCAGTTTGACATTCTTCTGACTGGTTCATATAATACGTGTAAGAATCGGCCAGTTTGGCACTAGATGAACAAACGCCATGGCTGAATGCTTTGAACACAGTTTCTTGTAAGTCTTATTTCAATCGACTATTTTCAATGAAGCAGTTTGCCATTACATGCAAACCAAAATCTCCAAACTGAAATCAAGTTGATGGACTAGATTTAATTCAAGGTATCTTGTACTTTCTGTGAAAATAATCAATTTTAAAAAGTGTGAGTGCAATATTTATTCATGAAATGCCAATCAGTTGGATACTATAAGTGGCCCAGCCTATGATACTTAATTAGTAACGGAGGAAACAAATAGCATTCACATAAGAGATCAGCTGTCAATTTGTCAACAAAATTATTTTTTAAAAATAAAATTATCTGTTTTACCAAAACAAATTTCAGATTAAAAGGTTTACCCTTTTATAGTACAATTTCAATAGTTCAACAATCTTTCAGGCTTGTATCCTGAACAAAGAGACTGTTTGCATTAGTGTCAAGGATAATATAAGGTCAGTACCAAGTACTTAAACCAACCTATCTACGTATAACACTCTCCATAGCACTCAAGGCACTTCCAGTTTGGTATCTTGGTAGCCTTGCTATCAGCCCATTAAGACATATCAATAGAATCCTTAGCTCTCTGTTGTCATACAGGTCACTATGGCCATTTCACTTTCTGAAGTGAGCCTTGATTTTTTTTTTTTTATGGCCCAGAGTTTAAGATTCCAGCCCTGCTTTAAATGCCCATATTTTTGCTGCTACTACAGGTAGTCCCCAGGTTAAGAATGCCCAGATGACCCATAATTAAGAACAGAGTCTATTGCAGCAAAATTCAACTTAAATACACAATGGTTTGAGTTAATTACACAATACTACTTATACAGTATTATACAATAATATTGTTCCGGCTTACATACAAATTCAACTTAAGGACAAACCTTAACTGGGATCATTCTTAAACTGGGGACTACCTGTATTTCACACTGTTTTATTCTAAAAAGTGTTTATGTGCCACATAGATGATTATAACCTGAGAAGAATTCCATTAACAACAAATTAGAGTAAAGATTTCAGAAGATTTAATTAAAAATGCACAAAACTTAACACCTCTGCTTTTCACATATTCAGTGAAGTATCTAAATGTTTGATTAAAATAGATATATGTGACTTGAGGCACAATCCTTCTGCTGAATGTAATGCCAAGTCTAAAAGAACATAAAAGAATTACTTAGCCTTTGATTCTTGAACTAAAAACCAACTACTGTCAAGTTCATCCTGTCTACCTTTCTCATATTACACTAAGAGCTAGAAGTAGAAACATGTGGCTCAACTATATAATTTTGCCAGAATTCTGTGGTGTTAATAGCAGTTTGCCCTTCCGTATCCATAAACTTTTTGTTCGTAAATCTTTTAAGACTTCAACCTTGTTCTTCCTTAATTCCATGCTTCGTGTCTCTGATACATCTCCATGATACACCTCCATCCCTGACCTCTGCTCTTCCCAAGTGTTATTTATGGCTGCCCAAAAACCTTGTCTTAATTGACTACACCCAGAGCACATTCATATGTCATTGTAAGCCACAGTATGGCTAAGCTGGAAAAAAATATGTTGTTATATACTTTCAGATCATGCAAGTGCATAATCGTTTGCTCCATCTGCAAGCAGGCATTATTAATTCCAGATCAGTCCATTCATGCTTTAACACAGGGCCCTCCAAACTCTTTGGCTGGTGGACACCTTTGGAATTTTGACGTCACATTACAGGTATTATACATACAGTACATACAAAAGTCGTATTTGGAAACAAAACATTAGAGAACTCCACAGTGTTTTGTTTCTTCTTGGACCAAGCTGAACCTGCTACAGGTCATGCTGTTCTGGGTTAGTTCAGTGGTTTTCTGGAAGCAAACCAGCACCAAAGCAGTTTTAGGTGTTTAGAATATGGTGTACCAAATAAAGCAGGACTATTCTGGGGCTGTATTATCTCAGAATCTCTATAACCACTTCCAGTTCAAGAGATTTACTTCTAGAAAACTGATGAACCATCCTTGGAATGGTATGATCTGGAGTGAGTTCAGATGGTCCAAAGGCATGAAATGGGTTAGACTTCTCAGAATCTTCAATTCCCGTATTTATTTTATTTATATTTCAAATTTAGATACCACCCATCTTAATACATACCTACCAGAAAGTAAACAAAGTTCTGGGCTGCAGCCACTCACATTTTAAGAATCTAAAATTAATTGGATAAATATGTGGCTTAACAGCTGTCAAAGTAAGGTTAGCGGGCACATTGTTGTCCCCAAGTATCATGTTGTAGATCCAAGGTTACACAAACCAACATACTGTAATGGTCTGTGGGAATGACCTTGAGAGATGGGGGAAGAGCCACAGCCAGGGGAACAGTCAGATAAGAGTAAGAGGCAGCTTTGCCCACAGAAGGAATGTGGGCGTGGCAAAAATCAGAAGGGACCCTCTGTAGTTTCTTGGGCTGTAAAGGCAACGGGGAGATACGTACTTTCAGACTTGCAAGTTTCTGTTAATATAACCTTACAATAAAGTAGAATTGGTTCATCTGGGCATGCTTCCTATATGGACTACCTCACAAGGCTGGCACATACTACTGTATATAAATCAAAGCCAACCAAAGCTGGCATATTCCCAGAAGGCATGCAAATCCTGCAGGATTCTCCCTTGCTGCCTGAACTTATTCCATGCCCAAAACCTTCTTAAAGCACATATGAGTTGCTCACTTTTCTTTCTTTTACTCCATAACTTACACTGTTGCTTTTTTTTTTGTTTTTTTGGGTGCCTTCATGGCAGTCTTGACTCCCGGCGACTGCCTGGACAAATCCCTGGAGTTTCTGCAATTTCAGAAGTGGTTTGCCCTTGCCTGCTTCCTAGGGCTGACAGAGAGTGTCTAGCCTGAGATCACCCAGCTGGCTTCAAGCCTAAGGCAGGACTAGAACTCCTGGTCTCCTGGTTTCTAGCCTGGTGCCTTCACCACTACACCAGACTGGCTCTCTTCCTACTGCAAGGGGAAAAGAAAGATAAAGTCTCCCTTTAGCCGAACTCAACTTCTGATAACTACCTGAATATATCCATATAGTTTTCCTGCCAGGCCCTGCTTTGTAAGTTCTATGAATGCTATGAAGAATTTTCTGTTGCCATTTCCAGCACCTATCATGGACTCAAATACTGAAAAACCCTTAGGAAGCTACAGACCACCACTGAAATAATATGAGAAAGGATTTGTGTTTATTTTAAGAGCTAGCCCATAACCAAGATATCAGTGCTACCTGGATTCCTAATCCTGTCACCTGATCCTCCCTGGGAATGCTTTTGCAACTATGAAAAACCCTCTGTCCCAAATAATTCACTTTTGTGTAAAATTTAAGCTCTATTATCCTGTAACTCATAACTTAGGCAACTGAGTCAGACTACAATTAGCTTAAGCTCTAAGAAGTCAAAACTAACATTAAAATGATCATGTTTATAACAGGAAAGTGTTTAAGATATCATTTTGACAGCACATCACTTGAATAATTACAACTGATTTATTATATTCCTCCAGGAAATTGTTTTTGGAAAGGGCAAAGGGGAAAAAGTTAAGCATCTCAACCCAATTCAAAAGCAATAATGCCATGTTGGAAGGGATTACATATAGTATTGATCCATACAATTCACATCCCAACTGTAAGAAACTCAGGTGTCTGCTTCTTATTACTTTATCATCCTGAGATGCAGTTCTTCAATGTGCATACATTCCACGCATGGATACTTTTGTAAAGCACACTGGTCAATAGAAGGTTTTAGGCAGGCATGTCCTTTTCATGTAGCATCCTACTGAAACAAAGACTGTCCTACTGGTATTGCTGAAAAAGCCATTTTGTAGTTCTCAATCAATACAGTTTGCAACTTTTTTTTTTTTTTGGTGCCTTCGAGTCAGTGTTGATTCCTGACAACTACCTGGACAAGTCCCTGCAGTTTTCTTGGCAAGATTTCAGATGTGGTTTGCCATGGCCTGCTTCCTAGGGCTGACTTTGTGCCTAAGGTGGGACTAGAATTCATGGTCTCCTGGTTTCTAGCCTGATGCCTTAACCATTACACCAAACAGACTCTTTTGTAACTAATACAGGTTTGATCATTTATTATAGGTTAATTTAAGCTTATCAAGTTCTTAAAAGATAGCTAGGTAAAAACACAAAAAACAATACATTATTTCCCTTGTAAAGTAAAAACCTGCTGTTGAAACAGGCCAAAACCCATCATAATTCAATATTCTGATTCTCACAAAGGACAACCAGATCCCTTTAGAGTTCTTCCACCAGGAAATGACATACCCCTCTTCCCATAGTTCATAGATGCAACAAATACTTGGTGGTATGCTACATCACCTGGAGGTTATACTGAGTCTTCAGGACTTATCTCTGTTGATAGACCTATCCTTTATGAATTTATCCAATAACCCTTGAAAGTCATCCATTAAAACTCTCTATATGGGCTTGTATCACATCAAAAACTTGATTTTCTCTTAAGAAAAAGCTTTTACTGTTTGGACAAAAATTACTAATCTTAATTTCACACTTTATGATTTATAACATGTTGACTATTGCTGTTGATATTCATATAATATTTGGATTTTAACATTAATTCATACATTTTACAACAATATAATTCATTTTGTTAAGGTAATTAATGAAATAGAGAGCAATCTTGATGTAGTGGTTAAAGCATCAGTCTAGAAACTGGGAGACCGTGAGTTCTAGTCCTGCATTAGGCAAAAAGGCAGCTTGGGCCAGCCTCTCTCTCAGCCCTAGGAAGGAGGCAATGGCAAACCACTTCCAAAAAACCTTGCCAATAAAACTGCAGACTAGCCCAGGTAGTTGCCAGGAGTCAACACTGACTTGAAGGTGTGCGCACGCACACAAATTAATGAAATATTGAAAATTTTAACTAAATACAATACTTGTAAATACCCTGTATTTTGTCCTTATTTATTTTGTCCTTTATTTCCCCTTTTTTAAAAAACGGCTTAATAAAAAGAAATGAAAGTCACCTATGTTAGCACCATGTCTTGTGATAATGAATTCTACAGGTTACTTATCATATGTGTGAGGAAATACTTTCTTTGGTCTGTTTTAAATCTGCTTCCAATCAGCATCATTGGATAATTTCTGATCCTAGGGTTTTGAAAGACAGAGAAAAACTTCTCCATGTCCACTTTTTCCATACCATGCATGATTTTTTCCACTTCAGTAATGACCCCCAGAAAGACCTTTTTCTAAGCCAAAGTCACAAATGTTCTAACTTTTAATTTTAAGCCAGATGTTTTGAGTCCTCTAATAATTCTGGTTGCCCCGTTATGCACCTTTTTCCTGCTCTATTGCAACCTATTCCAAATGTGGCAGCCACAATTGTACACAATATTCCAGATGCCGACATAGCTTTGCATAAACGGCACAACAACGTTTACGGGTTTATTTTCAATTACTTTCCTAAAGAACCCCAGCATGGACCTTGCCTTTCTCATACAGTATCGAAAAGAAATACAACGACGGACAAGTTAACGTAAGCGACTCAAGTTACTTCGGTTACTACTCGTCTTGGTAAAAACGCTGAAACTCCTGCACAAGAGGATCATGGCTACAAGACCACGCGGTTCCATATGAGCAGCTTTTTGTCACCCCGCGGACCGAATTTTTGCCCGGGGGCTCGTTCTGACAAGCCTCACAAGGAAGCGGATCCGCTGAAATCTATTTTTGGCAAGCCTACGGAGCCAGATCAATCTCGTTTGAACTGTTCCAACGGCTGAGCTACACAAGCGGCGGGAGCGGAGCGGAGCGGAGCCATCTGGCAATAGCAGAAAAACAGCCCTCTCGTTCCGCTTCCTGGACTCGGATCCCCGAGACTCCCGGCTCACATGGAGCCTTAGGGCGGAATCTACGAAGGGAGGAAGGGAACCGTGGGAGCATCCTCAGAGCAGCTCAAGGGCGAGCTCCGAGCGAGATAAGAGCTTGCTCCAGAGCAGGAAACAACACGTGGGGCCGGAGAGGAAGGCGCGGCCTGCAGCGGGTCAGGCCAGGGTAAGGCGCTTGGCGTGGGACTGGCCTGAGGATTCCCGCCCAGCTGGCACCCCGGGGCAGCCTCGAGGGAGGCAGACGGACGCTTACTTGCAGGCTTGGCTTGGCGTGGCCGAGGGGACTTCTGAAGAAAGAGGTGCGGGCGGTAAAGAAGAACTCCTCGGACTCCGACTCTTCCCAGCTGCTGTAGCCACTACTCATGCTGCTAGTCCAAGTCATGGGCGCCCCCCGTCGCCGTTTCTGCAGGGGCCCGGAGGCGTCCCCGCCGCCGCATGGGGACCCGCCAGTCTGGGGCTTAGCAGCAGCCGCCGCGGTTCCTCTCGCGGCGCCCTGCGGCCACCTCGCTCCCCCGTTTACACGCGAGCAGGCCCGCCCTGCCGGAGGCGGCACCGTTTACCCCTCCCCGAGCGGCCGAAGGGAGGCGGTCTCCGGAGCTGCTCTCGGCCACCTGTGCGCGCGCGCTGGAGCGGCCTCTCGCTCGCTTCCTCTTTCCCTGTTGAACTGGATCCACGGGCGGAGTCGGGCTGCCCCAGCAGGTGACCTAAGCGGGGCTTGGTTTCTATGGAGCTCCTTAATGCTCCTTGAAGAGCGCTTTAGGCTTAAGAATACCTAGCAGTGTTTGTCAAGGACTTAACGGAATCATCATATCCGCTGAAGGGGGTGATACATACGAATACAATGCCAAAACCCGTCAGGCGAGATGGCAGATATCCTGCCTTCTCGAGTTCTGTTTCCTAATGTCAGACCATCCCAGCTCCCTGAGAATACGAGGGATGCTGTTACATGATCCCACACCACTTTTGACTTTTGAGAGAACCCTTTCTAAAATTCTTGCCTTTTTGGAAAGGCCCGCAGACAGAAATCCCACCAAGTTTTAAAACACACAAAATAGGATTATGCACCGAACTTGTGCAGTGTGCTAAAATCGCCACCATTCCCACTGAAAGGAAACAAAATCTTTAAAAGTTAAATCCTGGATAATGGACTGAAATATTCTAAATTAAAAAAAAAGAAAAAACTCTCCAGGAAAAACTCCAGTGGATTGTAAGAGTTCTCAATAACATTGCCCAGAAAAGTTATTCACTTTCTATTTCCTGCAGCCTTAGATAAAGAGACTCTAATATATGAAATCCAGAATATATTTTAAACACTTACAATGCATTTTTTCTATGACAAGGAATTTTATTCCCAGCCTTAACACTGACAGCATAAATACAGTAGGCGTTCTTAAAGCATTAAACTATCATTTCAAACAATACAAAACTCAAGGAAAAAAAATATGTTCTCCATAGCAAAAAAAAAAGTAAATCAATGTGCAAAAGCTCCATATTTTGGATACTTAATTGCAGTTTGTCAGAAGAATAAAACCAGTTGTTATGTGAACACTGTGGTGTCTGGTCTGTAATAGCTAAGATGTCTCAAAATATTTTATTTTAGTATAGAATTTGCACTTGTATATATTAAAGCCATTGATATAATATTTGATCACATCACATCAGCAGAGGAGGGAGAGGCCCTATGGAAACAATATGTTGTGGTAGCTTACTGCCAAATATTAAAATAGAGAAGATGTGACCCAAAGTCTTTTCAATACTGCTAAGTTAATTACTTTGAGCTTAAAAACAGTCATGCTGCTGTTTACATGTTTTTTCCTGCCATGCAGAGTTAGCAATGTGTCCTCTGTAGACTATCAACTGAAGAAGTAGGTTGAAGTTGGCCTGCAAGACGTACATTTTATGTGTGTGATGCTCACATCATATTTTATAGAATGGTACCTTTTGCATGACATGGCAGCCATAAAGTCAGTAAAATCTCTTTCAAGTTGGGTTTGATTTCTGGTGACCTCACAGACACATCCATGTAGGGTTTGGGGTGGTTTGTTTGTTTGTTTTTACAACAATAAAGAAATAGTTTGATTCTGCCTTCTTCCAGGACTTTTTGTTTTTACAACTTCTGAGTAGTATACACCTCTGGTATTTCTTGGTGGTTTCCCTTCCAAGTAATAACTAGATCTGACTTACTTATTTTTTTGGTCAGCCAAGATTGGCTGTCTCAACAGGCAGTAGCAGTTGGCTGACTTATGTGGCTTCAGAAACTAAGAATAGTTCGCCATTTCTTAGTTTCTGAAGCCACACAAGTCAGCCAACTGGCACTTCCAAAAGGTTTATTGTAACCAATGGAAATGTGAGGTGGGAATCTCTGATTCTCAAGCCATTTTGCAAACAAGGCATAGATATAAATTTTCAAGGCAGGGAAATGAACAGCCAAATGGTCATTAATTCAAAAAGGTAGGAAGAAGAGACACAGGATTCAAACCTTGGGACTAGGATACATAACGGTCAGGATTTCTGGCTGCTACAAAGTACTGCTTTATTTCTATGTGCAAGTCAATGAAATACTTTATCAAAAGACAAACACAAGTAAAGAAAGAGATTTAAAACACTACCACACTGACTTTAACAATCTGAATTTAGTTCTGGTGAAGTATTCTGAATTGTAAATATTGTAAAAGGTTTTACTTAATATAATTAATGTTGGATGAGAGGAAGCAGGAAGGTAATTCTGTCTAGAAAAGATGACTAACCACAACATCTGGTGTTATGAGATATTAATCAACTGTTTGACAAGAATGCAAAATATTCTAGTGCTTTTCAAATATGTATGGATTCAGAGTAACAAACTGCCAGTCTTAAAAAATAACTAATCAGTACATCATCATCATCCATATACCATATGGTATATATACCATATACCACTGGGTTATCTACATCAGTTTATACTGTTAGAGTTTAGTATGACTCATACACTGAATCAGAAAAGTTCTGTTTCCTGAAACCTGTAGGAGTAATATTATAATTTCCTCTGCAAAACTCTAACTTGTTGTTTGTCAGATTCCCCAAACAGGCAAATAAACCTGTGTTTCAGTTACTAAGGTAAAAAAGGTAGATCAGATCTAATGTGAGTTAAGAGAGCGGGAGAATGAGCAATTAGCAAAAAGAAAAGTCTAGGGCTTGGTTGGAAATATTGTGGAAAATGCCTCAGTATATATCAGTGTCCTCCACTTATGTTTTTCGGAAGGAAGGAAGGAAGGAAGGAAGGAAGGAAGGAAGGAAGGAAGGAAGGAGATTAGTTACTCAGAATAATTTAGCAAAGAACAAAATGGTTTAATATTTCATGCAATATCCTGGAAGAAGACAGTGGCAACCCACTTCTATATTATTGGTAAGCCAGCTACACAAACATAGCTCTGAAGTCACCAAAGTAACCACAGTAGGTATAGCTAGGATTGCAGTTTTAAGGATTAATTCTGATGGGATTAAAATCTTAGTTCTCCTCTGCTTAAATGACATATATACAAAAAGATTCTGTATGGTCGTTATGATTATAAGTGTCTAAAAGTTCAAAGACTTACAGGAGGTATATGAAATTGGATGCATCTTTTTCTCTAAAAATGGACTCTTCTGCATGGATATAATTTACTTTAACTTGTACAAAAATATTATTAGCTTATTCAAGATAAATATGGAATAATGCAAGTGGCAAACCAGCCTGATGGTTGCAGGTTCCATGGTTCCTCCATGTAGCAAAATATCTTCATGAGTAACATGATTTCTAGCCTTTAAATTTCAAGTTATGAGTTTACAACAGCAGTGAATGAGATGAACTTTGAAGTTTCCACCTTCAGTTTAGCAGCTGTTCCATGATTCAGCCTTTCGTAATCTTCATCCTCCAGATATTTTGGACTTCAGCCTTTATATGCCTATCCATTAGAATATTGGCACTGAGCTCAGAGAGGCTTTAAGACCTTGGTTTATCTCTTTTGTGCTCAAAAGCTATCTTTTCTTCCTATGTTGTTGCCATTGGGAATAAGGAAATGAGAAGCCTATCAGTACTTAAGGATAATGATTTATACAGTCCCTTCTTTACTATTAAGGGCATTTCCTTTAATTCCCTTAATCAATTAAGGGGATTTCCCTGGCATAATTTCTATTCCAAGCATTTTCAAGTCTGCTTGGCCATTATCTTCACCACTGCTCACTGTGGAACACAGAAGAGCCAGGAAACATCATAAATCAATCAACGTTTTCTCTTGCCAACAGAAGAATGTAACAATCATTCATGGTGCTCTGCCGCGCAAACTATAATCGTTCCCATGTTTTCTCAGTGTCCTTGTGTACATTTTTTTTCCAAAAATCAAGCATTTTTCTTCCCATGTATGAAATACCGCTGTAAACCATGATTATGACATGACACTGTAGCTGTGCAGCCAGACATAGTTGTAGGTTGAAGCACAGAGTCTCTGTGTTGGGGAAGGGGCCAGGGAAGAGAATTATGCCTCATGTGATCATGAAGGCTGGAATGTGGAGTAAGATAAGAGTCTATATATGCAGAGTAAATCACTCTGGACAATTCACAGGGATTGTGAAACTGACTAGGATTAAGAACAAGGGGTTGGCCAGCACTGAACAGGGGTTTAATGTGATGGCCGAATAGCCTTTTCCAACTGTAATATTGCATTTATAGACATATTGCCTTGGAGAAAGCTCCAAGGTCAGGCAGTAAAAGGAAGAATAAGGCAAAGGTTCCAATCAGTATGTGGAAAAATGGACCATCCACAAGCCATGTGGAGCTCCACCACCAGAAACTATGTGCTTTGAGTTTGCTACAGTGAACTCGCCCCCTTCCCCCGCCAAAATCAACTCAGCTGTCCAAGGAGAAAGATGGCTTGTGATCACAGGGGATGGATGTGGTGCCAGTACAGGAGCAGCACCGAAGTCCTATATGGACATGCCCTAATTTTGGTACAATAAAATGTGTAATGGCATCCAATAAAAGGACCTGGATTATAATGGATATTTTTTCCAACCAAAATAATATGTGATCTCAGCATCCAAGAACATATGATATATTTTCTTTCTCCTATACTTCTGTGTTGTCTGAAAAAACACATTTTTCCCCCTTTCCTATGTAGGAAGACTTTCTCTTGGTAACAGTTTATCCAAAGATGCCAAGCCCTTCAGGGGAATTGTTTCTTATATCAGAATGAATGCAGTCACTTCTGGGGTCACTTTCCTATTTCTCTGTTGATTTTATTTGCTGTTATTCCCCGTTTCCCTACATGCATTCTGGTAGTTTACAGATTCTGGCAGTTTGCAATCCTGCAGTTATTAGAATATTAACTGTTCCCTAGCTTATGCTTTATGTTAGTGCTTTCTTGTTCCTGAGGTTATGGTGACTGTTTGCAGGAGTTTATTGCTTGAATTCAGTGGCTCTACTTGACAGCAACCTGTTTCTCTCATCAAATCTTACCACATACATGTTCTTGGTCCTATTTATTATGTGTGATTTTAGCTCTTAACCAGCACCCAAACCCGAGGCATTCTGTCCTGCTATAGTGTGAGGAAATCTCCAGCCGTAGATTACACAAGTGATAACACAGAACGTGGAAAGGCACATTTCTAAATTGGAATGTAGAGGCACACGTCAATAGAGTTCAAAGGGAGACAAAAGATCAAGAAGAAGCAAAATAGTAAGTAGAAATCCAAATCTAAATTCAGTCCAACAACAGTCCATGGGACAATCCAGCAGAAACTTAGTCATGATTTCATAAATACAGAGCAAGATCCAAATATTGACATCATTATAGAACTGATACGTTGCAAACTGAAAGCTTTTAGGTAAATATTCTATCTGCAAGATTTGTGCTAAATATTCTGTCTGCAAGATTTGTGAACCCAGATGTCTACATTTTCCAGGAGTCTGATGGGGTCTCTTCCTATATATAGTAAGATTTAGTACTAGGTGTTCTGGTTTTTATGGAAGTGTCTCCAGTAGAGTTTGCATAATGGCTCTGGTCTTTTTGGTTCCTGAATCTCATTTTCACTCTCTGAGGATAAAATCTTCCAGGAGTTCACAATAAAGGTGCCTGAGTGCATTATCTAGTATAATGCTTTCTCTCATGTGATAGGTTGCTACAGTAATCAGTTGCTACAGTAACTCACCTTCACTATTCAAATGGATTATTGCAACATGGTCTACATGGGGCTGCTTTTGAAGACCATTTGGAAACCACAGCAGGTGCAAAATGCAGCAGGCCATTTGTGAATTTCACTGGGAGCTTCTATGCAATGGATCTGGGGGCAATTCAAAGTGCTAGTTTTGATCTATAAAGCTCCATATGGCTTGGCATCTAGATACCTTCAGGACTGCATTGTCCAGCCAGAATCAACCTGACCAATTATTTTGTTCCAGGAGAGGAAGTTAGGAATACCCCACTTCTGTGAGGTGTGCGGGGATAAGGCTTGGAGGCACTGATTTTCACTAGAGTGACTGTTCTTTGGGACAGACTCCTGGATGATCAGACTTGCCTCCACTCTGATTTCATTTTGAGAGATGCTTAAGATTGAGCATTTCCATAGAGCATTTGATGCCATATTAATTTTAATGTACTACTATATTATGAACTTTGTGTGATTATGTGATTTGAATGTTTATTTTAATGATAGATATTTTATCCTCAATTTATCATGTATATTGTATATGCATACAACATTGTTAATTCCAGGAGTCCTATGAGATTCAGCAGTATTTCAAACATGAAGCAGTATTTCATTTTTTTGGTGATGTCTATAATGAAATATTATAGCCATGCTAAACCTAATGTAATCAGGTAATATCCAGTGGCCTAGTACAGATATAAAATTAAGCTAGGACTTAGCAGCACATGGATAAGCTGCTGCAGCCTCAAGTGAAAATTTGGCTTCTTTTCCCCCTCTTCCACTTGCACAGCTGGAAAGGAGTTAAACTAGGTTCAACAATTTTTGACTTGTTACACAGGAAACAAGAAACAAGTTTCTCATTAAAACACCTGCCAGAATAACATGTTCTTAAAAGTTCGTCTAAAGGATGGGAAGGAGGAACCAGAGAAACGTTCTTTGGGAAAATATTTCATATTTAGGCAGCATTCTTTGCCTGTCATGGCAAAGAAAAGAAATCTGTGCTTGGTACATAGTGAAGACAGGTCAGAGTCTGGATAGCTCATGCAGGTTACTATCTCACAGTTTAATCTACCCAATAAATTACGTATTACAAGAAATGCTAATGTTTCTACGGAGAAAGTGACATAATGAATATATTTATGCAATTAGAGAGTCATATTTAATTCCTTATAAGAGCCAAATGCCTAACATCTGAAAATTAAACATGAAAGGAATTCTGTTCTTAAATCAAGGTATGCTCACAGAAGTCTTAACTCTTAGTTAGAGCAGCTGGCTTTCTCAGATAAGCAATGTCTTACATTGGCCATGTGACTATAACACAGCAACTGCTGACCCTGCTCTGTCTGTCAATTGTCCTTGCTGAAAGATAATCCCTTCAATCAACTACCAGCGGGGACCACTCAGGCATTTGGGACAATCCTCCCCAGCCTCGTTACTTGTTTGATAAAAAGAACTGCTTCCAGCAGTAGCAGTGTTGGTCTTCTCCCCGCAAAAATGGTAAATAATCCAATGGCATTTTAGAAAAACAAATATAAGACTCTGCGAGATCTGTGGACCATCGTCTACTTCCTAAAATGCGTTGTTATCTTGGAAGATAAGATGCACATACATGCATACATACCATCTGCGACTAGGACTTAAGAAGGGGAAAATAGGATAGCTCAAAGAGAAATGAAATAGAAGAAGTGCAGAAGTGAACACGAAGTCTGTGCAGCACTTTGGATTCAGTTCCAAAAAAACATGTTTTGGTGTATGCAGGGGTGCAAACATAGTACTGCATAGCCCTATTTGTTATCTACAGAAGACAGCATCTTCCACATTTGTTTACCTCTGGCCCTTCTATTTACTTTCGGTTCTATCACATCGTTATCCACTCGTGTATCCCAATTACAGTTAATAAAGTACGGTGGCAGCTGCAACCAGGAGGGCTTTTGCACAGCTTAGGGTGGTGCACCAGTTATGCCCTTTCCTGGATCGGGATGCCCTTCGAACGGTCACTCATGCCCTTGTTCTCTCCCAGATAGACTACTGCAATGCGGTCTACATGGGGCTACCCTTGAAGAGTATCTGGAAGCTTCAGCTGGTCCAGAATGCAGCTGTGCGAGCTATTTTTGGGGCCCGAAGAAGGACCCATATAACACCTTTGCTCCGTGAGCTGCATTGGGTACCGGTTTGTTTCCGGGTTCAATTCAAGGTGTTGATTATCACCTTTAAAGCCCTACATGGCATGGGGCCAGGCTACCTGCGGGACCACCTCGTCCCCACAATTTCAACCCGTCCCACCCGATCTCACAGAGAGGGCATGCTCCGGACCCCCTCGGCAAAAGAACTCTGATTAGCGGGCTCCAGAAGGCGGGCCTTCTCTGCTGTAGCCCCCGCCCTTTGGAACATCTTGCCCCCAGAGGTGAGACAGGCCCCCTCACTCCCGGCCTTTCGGAGGGATTTGAAGACCTGGCTCTGCCATCTGGCCTGGGGCGGGGAGGGAGGTTGTCAGAAATGGGGTTGGCTAGTCCCCTAGAGGCCTGGTGTGGCTTCCATCGGCCTCTTGGATTTTTTTTCTCTTCCTTCTATTTGTGTAAATGTGTTTTTCTTTTATAAATTTTAATTATGTATTTACTGTTTTAATTTGATGTAAACCGCCCAGAGTCCCCCATTGCGGGGAGATGGGCGGGGATAAGTCTACTAAATAGATAAATAAAGTATGAAAATGTAATTATTCTATTCTATATCATAACCATACTAAGTTGAAGAGAATATTCATATACCTAACTTCTCTGATTTATACTAAAATAGTTAACTTGCAAATTAAGCATTAGTACTATCCTACTGCAAGGAGAATAGTCTTGAGTTGAAAATTGCCTCCATTTTTTTTCTTTAATACAAATCCATGCATTTTTCTATAACAAATGGTGTTTTATTATAGAACTTTATACTACCACTTTTTATTCTTTACACTATATGTTAATAGTACAGAACAGTGTTTCTCAACCATGACAACTTTAAGATGTGTGGACTTCAACTCCCAGAATTCCCCAGCATGGCTGGCTGGGGAATTCTGGGAGTTGAAGTTCACACATCTTAAAGTTGTCAAGGTTGAGAAACACTGGTATAGAAGAAGACTTGCACTAATGAAATAGATAGAGGGAGCTTTGAGGTTTAAATATAGCTTCCAACTGTGGAAGCTTAGTCTGTTTATAAGTACTAGGAGAATTCCAAGCTTTCAATGCACTGCAAATGCAATTCGATTCCCAGCATCTGTCACAAAAACTGTAACTTGAAGAGGGGGGTCTATCACAAAATCAGACTGGCAACTTTTCTATGATACAGAGAATTCACTCCTCAATTATCTTTCCATACCCACTGCTCTCCCTCACATCTGCTCTCAGGTATTTGTACTTAATCCTCATTAAGACTGTAACATTAATAAACAGGCACAAGATTTGTACATTGACCCAAGACAGAAATTTGAATCTCAATCCTACATAAATTCCCACCCTCACTCTCTTGCAGTAAGACAACCTAAGCAGTTTTGATACAGCTAGGCCTTCCCAATCACATTTATTTGGAAGACTGTCTTCCCAGTATATTTGTCAACTCCCTGATCGTTCTTTCCTATATTTGAAATATTTTGTATTTCTGCCCAATATAGAATTGAAGTGATGAAAACAGTAAAGCAGAAGAGCAGCCTAGATACGGAAATAAAAGAATAAAAGCCTTCCCCAACCTGGTGTCATTCAGATATAGTAGACCACAGTCACAGCAGGTAGAACAGAAGCGGAGAACTGCTAAAGGTTTTTTGAATTTTCCCTTCAACAAACGTAACTTGTACATACGCCAGAAAAAAACCAAAACAAAAACCAAATCTGATTGTCATATAATTGAATCATCATTGTTTAATCACTAACTCTTTGCATTTCACCTAAAATTCTAAGAACTAGGAAGCACTGCTTTATCTATAGAATCAGATGGCATTCCTTAACTAAATTTTGTTTATTCAGTCAAAGATTGCTTTTGGTTACCCAACACAATATACTGATTTTTTTTTAATTCAATTAACCCATCTTATATTAATTGGAGTATGATGCAATTATGAAAATAATTCAACAAAACCATCATAAATAGAAAGAGCTGCAATCCAGTGTAACCATCACTGCTAGAGACAATCATATTAACAGACAAGCCTAAATTCGATAAAACTCTTGAAATAACTTTTTAAGAATTATGAAGTCTTAATTTTGCATTGAATAGGGCAGCTGGAAACATTTGCAGCTAATGCCTTTCTCCATGTCTCCACAAAATGTACAATTCCAATAGAGGAACAGATTATTTACAGATAGATCTTAATACTTGGACAGATACAGAGCATCATAACACTCCATCGAACTCTGTAGATGTCGCTGGTTCAGTGTAATTATAGGATGATATTAGTCCTAAAGACAGTTCAACAGTTGCTTTATTCATGAGCTTTTCATATTAACAGGCATAGGAAACATGATTCCTGTGGGTACCAGTATGTTACCGGATACCTCCTTTTATACTTGTTAGGTTTCCTTTTTCTTCTGACTTTGATAATTTTAAGAAAAATAATTAAATGGGAAGTGGGCATGCTGCAAAGCCAAGGATCTCTTGTTTCACCTTGAAGACCCTACAGGAAAAAAAATACTGAAAAACATGGAAGGCTGTGGCCTTCTGCTCCACCCCAAAAAAGACAAAGATGAGCTGTGATGATGGAGAACATTCTGTGTGGACTGGCAGAAGAGGCAATGGAGAACAACTTCATCAGCCTGTTTTCTTGTTAAACATTTTCAAGGCTAGACTATATCTTTTGGGAAAACATGAAAATATGTTCTCAAAAACCCAGAGGTTTTTACTGACCAAAAAGATTGCCCTAGCCTGTTATAATCTGGATTTGCAAGACATCAGTCACAGAGTAATTATTAACATAGTACTACAGACATTACATAAATTACAAAGGCAATTTTTGTCAGGGTTGTGCACTTTAGTGCCTGGTGTAATACATGTTCTTTTTTGTCTTAAACCTGAATATCAGATCCTGAAGTGCTGATTTATCCTATATGGCAGATATTCACAGCTTCTGTCATTTTGGCACATATCTACTGTGTTTCTCATGCTCTCAAGGGTACATTTCTCCCATTAATTCTTTACATCTTCAGCAACTGAACATGTCTATATACATAGCAGACATGTCTATTTTGAAATAGCTCAAAAGGTACATGGGATGTTTTATTTCACTTTTTTCCCCCAAATGGAACTTCTATATAAGGATTTATATTATTATGAGAAGATTCTGCCCTTGCCAGCTCAGCACTTTTACATTTAATGAGGCCGAACAGTCAGAATGAAGGAAGGCAGAAAGGCATAAATGTCAGGGATAGAAATAATTGCTGGAAGTAGATATAACAAACACACCGCCAAAACATACTAAAGAGCTATTGCCAAAAACATATTTTCCTCTCCTGGGAACCTTTGGAAAATGATAAATCCACAAATCTGCAGTAGGAAACAAACATTGCTTGCAGAACTCATTTCTATGGAACAATAAATGTTTACTGCACTTCTCTATCGAAGTTTTCTTTTCTTTCGATTTTTGGGGTTACATGTATATCCTGCCTTTTCTGCTTAAGACAGTAATAACATAAATAAATATACAAATTATACACATTAATTAAATATTTTAAAGGACAATTTTATAAAACCATTGAAAAGCACCACCAATCACCACCACCTGATCTACCGCCTTCCACCCTTTAGAGAAGAAAGGATTGGGAAAAGCTGGGAAAAGCTGCTTCGCCCTATAGTGCCAAAGTGGAATAGGAAAGTGGTGTACCACATCAGACACTGTCATTTCTGCTTTCATACTGCAAATCCCAAACTAGACAAAACCTAGTTAAATCCTATTTTAGCAGTTAAAGTGGATTAACTACTAAAACATTGCCTGAATGCCAATATTTGGCAAAAAGATAACCCAAAAGGAGCATAACCTGGATTTTTCCTGGGAAAAATTAGTAAGAAGACTAACTTTTCCAGAAAAATACGCTTTTAAACTCACAAAGACCTTAAAATTCAGGCACATTTGTAAGGCAGAATGCCATCTTTCAGTTAGCTTAGTCTCATATTGAGTGGGGCTGTATCCGTCATAATATGTAGATTGAATTCTGCCTAGAAACAGATTGGTAATCAGTAAAATTGCTGTGAAAAGAAATCATTTGTTTCTTATAATCATTCCCAATAAACAGACGTTCTGGAAAAGCCAATTTTTCTGAAGAATTTTCAAAAGTTGTCTTACAGATTGCATTTTACAGTGTCCCCAATGGGACCTAACAATGGCTTGTATGGCTACAGCCTCTGACATCCCCAGGAATGGGAGCCGTTGCTGCGCTCGCCTGAGCTGCGAAAGACTCTGAATCCAAGAATATGGCTGAATGGCAGATTTAAGCCTTGGACTCTGAAGAAAAATAAGACATGTTAAATCTTCATTCCCCAATCTGCCTTCTGACTTCTAGGAACCACCACCTTGTCTACACTGACCTTCACCTTGTTTCTATTTTCCCTCATTACTAATTTCCTTGGATTTCAGCAGAAAGGGTAGGTTGATCAGGGTTGCAGTCAGTGAGACACTTCATGATGGTGTCAAAGTGCTTAAGAACATACACGAAGGAGCAAATCAGTATGCAGCAGACATAACCTAAACCTAAGTATTAAAATAAGTTTAATGTTCATGATTTAATTAACATATCATTACAAAATAATTTAAGATATGTTAAAATAAATGTCTATTTCTTGTCAGTGATTCCAGTATCTTGCCAACTTATTGAAGCAAGAAGAAGCAAGAGTATATCTTAACCAGAAATGAGCAGAATAGTGCCTGCATGCTTTTCTTTACAGCACTGTAAACAAAACGGTTAGATTTTTAAACACTGCAGCTAAATACTCATGTCCCAGGCTTCAGCCCCCATGACAAGAATGGATAATGTGGGACCCTCATTCTATTTCTGAGAGCACTCTCACACGCTGCTGAATCAGTGCTTTAGAAGGAGAGATTTCTTTCCCACTTGGCAACCCTGGGCAGGAAGGAAGGAGGGAGGAGAGAAGGTGAGTGGGCAGGAAGAGAGAGGAAAGGAGGGCAGGACAAAAAAGGGTTGTCCCAGCCTTCTTCTGGCTGGTTTCTCCCCACCCAACATACTGCCCCAAAAGAATGTGATCTCCCAACAGATTTTCTTCCACCCAGCACTTATGATTATAGTCTCAACTTTACAGTTAAAGGCAGTATTATACATGGTTACTCAGAAGCATTCCTAAGAAAGTTGAGATAGGTTTGCAGTTTTAAATTACATACTGGATGGGGATTTACATGGTTAATTGTAGAGATTTTTTTTTTTAATGTTATAGCCTAAATGGCAGATGTGTTAAAGGAAACAAAAATGCAATGTAAAATGGAGTATTATCAGGAAATATTAGCCTCGGCTGTAGTATAACCTATTGGACCCTTTCATAAAACACTGACAATCAGATGGGCAGGTGCCAAGCTATTCTTAAGACATAAAAAGAGTTTATGGGGAGCCAAGCTCAGCTTCCCTCGCATCCATAAAGTCATTTGTCAACAAGTCCTTCTTCTGGGTAAGTAGAGGAAGGCACAACCTCCTTCATCAGCAGGCAATCCACATGACAGAAGGGCACTGGCCGCCATCCAAAATCAATGCACTTTTCAACACACAGTATTATTAAAATATTATACTCTTAAAATCTTTGTAGATACTCATATTATATTTATACTGTCCTTCCTTCCAAAGGAACACAGAGTGGTGTACAACACAATAAAAAAATTAGATAGCACTACTACCTAACCATTTCATTACTTCTTGGATATCTATTGTTCTTTTGTTATGAAGTTTTCGACTGTTTTTAATATTGTACATCACCCAAAGTCATTATGGAGTTGAGTAGCCTTAGATATTTGACACATAAATAAATAATAAGACATCCAACTATAAAATAAAAAAAATGCATTATATTGTAGACATAAACTCTATGCAACAAATTCCCAAGGCAGGTTATCTTTCTAACACCCAAATTTTGCTTACAATATGTCAGTGTGAGGCAGGCAGGACTGCCTAGGGAGACAGTCCTGCCTGCTGGTACTGAAAGGGCTCTTCAGATCCAGGAGAGCCTGATTTTTCTGATTTTACAACTCACTGGCTAGTACAGAGAAAAATTCAGTCCATAGTTACTCAGAATTGTGCATACAGTACAATTTTGGGGCCTGGAGTTTACACTGAGAGTAATACTTTGAAGATCACTATCACAACTTTGCACAAGTTTTCAAAACACAGTATTCTTTGCAGTAAAAATCCAATTGTGACTCTATTACAGTATGGTGATTGAAACCAGAGAGTTTCACAGGTGACTCAGTTAAGACTAGTCAGTGATAGTCCTTGCTCCTGCTTTTTGTGATAGCAAGGAGATCTCTAAATTATCCTCCAGACTGTTTTATTAATTACAGAATGGAGATCCACCTACCCACAATATTTCCAGCCCATCATTGCCTCCACGCGCTTGTATAACCCCTGCACAGCCTCTTCTAATTCAGAAAGAATGGAGAAACATAGCTAAGCATCTTTACCATACTGCTGGCATCATACTCCAAGTTCCTGGACAACAGTCACAGCAGTTTGATATACAAAGAAAGAAACAATGAAACTAGCAGGACTTCATAACTGCCGCCAAGTTATTCTCTAGTGCCAAGGAAGATACAGAACCTTGATGGTTAAAACATGTTAAAAAAGATATTCAAGAACATAAAAAAGCATGGAATAAAAAATTGGAACGTTCTGGTATATGAACTTCAATGAATTTAAAACTAGAACTTAATCAACCAAATTTATTTGCTACCTTTTGGACACCTATGCATTTTTTAAAAAAGAAACTGACGGGTGGAGATGTACCCAAATTGTAACTGTTCAGCCATCACCACCTTCTTTGGAAGACCTAGCCAGTGATACTGGCTACTAAGTCAGTATTTATCTAAAGCCTTAGGCTCTAGAGAGACCACAAGAGACATTTTGGAGTCTCTTCCAAAATGATGAACACAATTCTATCCTATTATATGTATTTAAGAATCCCTCAAGTCACTCAGTCAATTCTACCTGTTATATATTACCATGGAAGGCAAAGGACAAGAGACAAGGGGCTTGGCCTACTATTGACTGATTGAGTTATTTTTCTTCTTCATCCAAAAATGGTTCTGGAGCAGTTTAAATACAGACAATGATCTAAGACAGACACTGTTTCACAGGCTCTGATCAGGCATTGCCCCTCCCCCATATCTCTTATGATCAATGATAAGAAAGGGAGGGAGAAGAAAATAATTGCTTCCTGTTGCTATAAATGAAGAAGACAAGAGAACAAGCAGACAAAGAAGTAGTCTAGAATTATGAAGAGCAAAACAAAGGTGCCTCAAAGAACTTTATTTCAGTCCCATTGCAACAGCAGCAGTACCTGAAGGAACCCAAATAGTATGTCCCAGATCAAGTAGTTCTAATATATTTGGCCCTGAAAAGTTACTGCCAAAAAAAAAGAAGGAATAATTTCATTCTCTGCCCCTTGTCCCACCCTGTTCCCTTTCCTTGTTTCCAGAGTGGAACAAATACACAGCACCTGTTAAGTGGTCAATAAATATTTTTCCACAGCTTCTAAATGGTACAGAATCCAAATACTGACCACAGAGCCATGCAAAAATTAAAATGCTCAAAAACTGCACTTCTGAAAAGGAAATATTTATTGAAGCAAACAGGAGATGTATTATGGTCTCTAGATTCATCTGATAGTATGATAGACTGAAAACAAAGAACCAGAGAATGTACCATCTGTTAATACACCTTTGAATAGCTGGTATCAAATTTTCATAGCCTTAAGATTTCAAATTCACCAGTGATTGATGAGAGATACCACTAAATTCTGCTGGCACAAAAATTCTGTATTTGTGATGAGTTCCAGATTTGTGATGAGTTCCAGATTTAAATTCTGCCATGTTCTTTTCTTTTTACATTCATTCCTGCAAGAAAACTTCCTTAATAAGGCATTGGGTTTCTGCCAGTTATATTCTGATGTGGATAAGGCAGTGTTTCTGTTATTAGATTATTCTGCCTAGATTTCCTACTCTGTGGCTTTGTTTGCTATGGCAATCTTAAATCGCAAAGGAGATTCTCTCACTTAACTTGGTAAATATTTTATTAGGTATCCATAGAACTAGACTTGGTGTGTATGCTATATTATTCTGCATTATCTATTTCAGTGTTTCTCAACCTCAGCAACTTTTAGATGTATGGACTTCAGCTCCCAGAATTCTCCAACCAGTATGTTGATTAGGGAATTCTGGGAGTTGAAGTCCACATATCTTATAGTTTCTGCGATTGAGAAACACTGATATATTCTAATGTTTATATTAAAAACTTGAGCGGATGTTAGCTGCTCGCAAAAAACCCCCACAATTCATGGTAATAATTCACTTTACAGTTGTAGGAGGAGCCTTTTGGTTAGTAAGAGCTTTTTGAGGGTGGATTTAATGAATTAATGACTCAGTGATATTTTTATCACCAACACCAAATGTTTATTGCTTTCCACTTTTATATTATTATTCACAGATTTGTACATAGCAAACAGTTTGCCTGTGAAGATATAGATCCATTTTATGTTTCATATAAAGCATGACACAGAATTACCACTGATAAGAGAGTTCTCTTTCAGTAAGACTTTCAGATCTGGGCTGCAAACATCTCAGCCAGCACTAGATGGCAGCAAGGAGTCGGGTTTTCTTAATATTGACTTATTTTAATAGGGTTTAAAACTTTAAATGGATATAAGATACAGTATTCTAAGATGCAGACTTATATCAATGTCATTTTGGGGGGGGTTTTCTCAGTTTTACAATGTTTGTAAATCTCCTTTTTGTTATTTTTATTTTTTCCTTGTTTCTGCTTTGATTGTACCTGTAAATCTAATAAACAAAAAAGTAAGAGGAAGAGGAGAGTTTTCTGTATCTCTTTGCTTCCATCTAGTGGTTGTCCAAATTTTTGAAAGCTAAATCTAATAGCCCTCCCTTTGAGCCATGTTGCCAAGTGATATTCTCCGTGTTAAAAATGCCTAAAAGGCTAAAGACACAATCATATAGAGCTCAATACTATAAAGTGGACAATAAAATACATAGACGCACACACACATGCACACAGACACATACAAATTACAAATAACTGAGATTTCAGGTTTAGTACCTTCTGTCTAGATCCTGTTATTAAGATAACTAAACTGTAAACATGATTTTCTTTAAAAGAATTTGTGGGGTATAGGATATTTCATATCCCCCTGTTCATAATCTGAATATGAACTTTTATGGTGTTTTTAATCATGCTATTGTCTACTTGCTTTTCATGGTATCTGCTTGTTACTGTGAGCTCTTTTTAAAGTGAAGATGGAAAGATACAGTGAAAGATTTAGCAAAAATATTCTAAAATGGCAGAAACATTTGTAGAAACACACTGCATTTAGGAACGGTTTATGTTCCACTAGAACATAAAGAACAACAGGAATAGATTGCCTACCAGATGGGATAGCATTAGGTACAGATGAAATACCCATGAAACTGTTTCATGCTGCAGGAGAAGAGCAGTTAAGTGTCAACAAATCTATGTCAACAAATCTGGCACAAGGCGGCATGGCCTAGTTATTGGAAAAGATCAGTGTATATACTGGTACCAAAGAAGAAAAATACAAGGAATGAGCAAATTCCCAAACTCTTGCACTATTTCCTCACTCAAGCAAAGTTTTGTAAAATCTTACAAATAAGAATAAAATCATAGACTGAAAAAGAAATGCTAAATGAGCAGTCAGGCTTCAGAAAGGCTGAGGCGTGGAAGGCCAGATGGCTAACGTAAGAGACTGATGCTGCAGACAGCAAGAGAATACAAGAGTTCTACCTTTGCTTCATTTGTTACAGCAAGGCTTTAGACCAGTATGTCTCAACCTTGGGAACTTTAAGAGGTATGGACTTCAAATCCCAGAATTCCCCAGCCAGCTTGCTGGCTGGGGAATTCTGGGAGTTGAAGTCCACATCTCTTAAAGTTCCCAAGGTTGAGAAACACTGCTTTAGACATTTAGACACTTTCTGGCATGTAGGTCATGCCAGAAAGTGAAAAACATTATGCCTAATGGGTGTATAAGAACTTGACTGTTTTTCTGTGGAATATTTACAATGCACAAAAAGCTACTGTAAGAACTGAATTTGGAGAAGAAGACTGGTTCAGGATAGGAGCATGAGTAAGACAACAACTTAAAGTTGATGGTGAAGAAACAATAGGATAGTCTTAGTTTCTGGGGCTCAAGAATGGATAAAGATGGGCAATGTGCTAGAGAAGTAGAGACAATAAAAGCAGTAAAAGACAAACTTTTTTTCTTCCAAGAAGAAAGGCAATAACAGAGACAAAATAATTAAGGATATTTCTATGACAATAAAGATCCCAAGAGTGAAGCTAATATCTTATAATGTATAGCTATGAAAGCTGAATAATAAAGAAAAAGCAAGAGAAAGAAGATAGTTGTCTTTGATTAGTGGATTTGGAAATGGATAAGAGTCCAATGGACTGAAGGAAGAACTACCTAATCTGTCCTGGACCAGATAAAGACTAACTACTCTCTTGAGAAGATAAATAGCAAGCAGAAACTCACATCCTTTGGGCATGTAATACAAACAGATGATGGACTGGAAAATATGATTATATTATGCAAGGTTGAGGGAGAGAGAAGAAGGGTAAACAACAGTTAAAATGGATGGATAGGACTGAAGATATATCCTTGGAAGAGCAACAAGGTACTGCTGAAGACAAGTCAGAAAGGTTAGCATTTATCCATGCAGTCACCAGGGTGAAACATAATTTGATAGCACCAAACTAATTAAAATTAGTACTATTCAAAGTGTTTGAAAGGGATGCTTCACAAAGCATGTGAGCAGCAGCAAGGTATCCTCTTCTCAAAGCATTAAAGAAGCTACATACCTTGGAAAGCACGCTTGGCTGCTTTGATGGTTCTTCCTGGTTGTGTGCATGTGCATACAGCTGCTTCACTTCACTGATGGTCCCAGTGGAAGAGTTGTTTGTGCGTACACACATATACATAGATGATCATGAACAGCCTCTGAAGCAGCAGCATGAGAATGAGGATTCCAAAGAATATGGTTTATTTAACTTTTTGTGAAAGACTAACATGCTTTGTGAAGCTCTCTTCTTTAATGCTTTGACACAATTAAACACATTAAAATACAGTGATATAATGTCCAGTATCCACAGCTTCTCCAGTAGCCAAGGTACAACAAAAAATATATCACAGAGAAGCAGTGATTTTTTTTTAAAAAAATATTGACTGTTTGGGATTACATAAACCTTAATCTAGGTTTAAGAAAGCATCCTGTGTTCAAATCAATAAGCCATATACATTTTGCTTAAAATGTCAGCCTGGTTCACACAATATGCTAAAACAATGGTGACATTCCAAAAACACAATGAACTGCATACTCTGTAACTCCATTCTACCTAATCTAGCAAGTTGTGTGAACATAGCCACAATACAGTAACAACATAGAGCTAGCATAGAAATGCAACACAAACTATCAGTCAATCAATCAATCAGAACACATACTACTGCTGCCCTTCAGTTTAAGTTAGGCACAACTAATAACAATTGCAGCTTCATACTATACAATGTCACAGCAGGTAGTAGCATATAAATTATATTGACCTCAGAAAAGCTGCATAGAGGTAGACTTGATTGTATTTGGATGGGAGACTCCCAGAAAATCCTAAGACTGTAGGTTAGGCTAGAAGATAAACAAAAATCATCCTGTAAAAATTTGCAATGGCAAATTATTTCTGTATTGCTCCAAGCAAACAATGTGGGTATGTCCATATACTCTTCAGAAGCATAAATGAAGGTAGACTTTAGTTTTACCGTACTACAGGATGCATTATGAGCAGTCATAATAAAAGCATAGGAGACTTTTACAAAATAAATATTAAACTAATCTTCATGCAGGATATTGTACATTTTAAGGGAAATAAGTAATGTAAACTACTACCATCTACAACATAGAAAAGTTATCTACAACACAGATAGTGGGACTCTAGTCCTGCTAATGGCCAGTTCTATATAATTCTTCATCATTCTAGGGAGGGCATACAAGTTATGTAAGGGCTTGAAGAGCGAGATTTCTTTCATTTACCACAGAACAAGGCCAAATCTATACAAAGTGAAGTGTGGGCAGTTAATAATCTTTGGCATTTTAAGTAGGGGGAACCCAACTGACCCAACCCACTCATTTTATAAACCAAATTTCTGACTGGTAGTAATATGAAAACTAAGAACACAAATACAATTGAGTGTAATGAATGAGACAAGAATCTCTGTAAGGCTGCGGTTTGTCTCTCTGAAGCTACAATTCAAAGATTCAACTGATAGAACGATAGCATGTATACCAATAAATCTGCATGACCAAAATAATCTCAAAGAACCCATTTTGCCTATCTTTGGAGAAACTAAGTGAAGTCCTTCAGCATATTGATCAAATGAGTTTTGTGAGGAAAAGAATTGGGTACATTAGAGCGTTTTAAAAGCAGATTAAAATCTAGACCAAATTATATGTGTGTATTTGTTATAAAACAGGGAGTGGGTGGGATCTGCTTTTACCCTTAAATGAATATACATGAAACAAGAAGAAACATATCTCCTGTCTTGCTATCCTATACTAACCTCCAAATTAGTCTTCTTGTTAGTCTTGGCTGAGTGGTGGGGATTAAATCTAAGGAATGAAGGTTGTTAATGCAGAGTAGAAGTTGAATTTTGTTCCTATCTCCTGAACAATCCATTTGACCATAGAAGGAAAGGGTTCCTTTCTATTTTAAGGCCAAACAGAAGAGCATGTGTCTGACTCATATGAGTCTAATTTGATATAAATTTATTCAAAGATCTGACTGTGATAATATAGCTATACAAACTTCATTACTAAGATTCAAGTGTAAGAAAACCAGTTATTGAAATGTTCCTGTTGAATATACCTGTGGTTCCAAGGAAAATATAATCATCTAACAAAACACTGACAATTGCCCCTGTAACATTCGCCACCTGTCTTTGGCCTATATTTTGACAAGGTGATCGAATAAAATAGCTGAATAGTTTTTGGGTGACATCATCATATCAGTGTGAATTTAATATAATTTTCAGTTAACGTGAGATAAGCTGTCAGTTTAGGTACAATTTATTTGTATTTATTTATTTCTTTATTAAGACTGATACTACTTATTTCAGGATTGCAGACAAATGTGATATATTTACTTAGATTGATTACCATATTGACTAGTTATGGCTTACAATACAGACCTGTATAAGATAGTGTTAGTAACAACATTTTTTGAAATTAAATGCTGGGAAATATTAGGGTCAATAAGATCCCATTTGTCACTTATCCTCCCCTCCCCACTCAAGCAGAATTTTTGTAATACTACACATTTAACCTGGTGAAATATATATATTAAATGAAATGAACACAAATATTTGGCAGATTGTAATTTAACAATGGGTGCTCTTAATCACTACAGATATTTCATATTACGATTCTGAGTCAAATTATCTGCAGTTGTTGTACAGAGAGAAAACTGTAAAAGAATAATTTACTTGAGTATGCCTGAAGATACTTCATCAGTCTTTCATCCATTTATTACATCATCAAATCCTTTGCTTTATTTTGACAAAAGTTAGTACATAAATTAACAAATCTGGGATCCAGTAAAAGCTTCATCTCAACATTTCTCCCCTTTATATTATATAACTGAGAACTGGAAGGAATAAAATCTGTAAGAATAAATGGTAATACCGTTCCATTATCAGCATCAACTGAATTGTCACATGCAGAGCTGCAATCCATCAGTTTTCCATTTTGCTGACAGTCCAGGTGTACTAAGTCTCGACAATGAGAATGGCATGTGTATTTACAATCTAAAAAACAAACAGAAGATGTATATATTGTTTTAATGCAATCATTGTCAGGACCCTTACCATCACATGCTGTGACTCCAACTCAAATGCTCATCATCTTAAACAGGAGTTGCACAAACCACTCCACCCAGTCAGCCACTAATCCAGTCATACCTCTAGCAATATTCAACCACACTAACCAATCAAAGGCTGCTAGTTTGAGGAATGGAGCCCTAGCCCATTTGTTCCAGTTAATTGACCAAGGCTGTACCATATCCTAAGCCACAAACTAGCCAGTCACATTTTAGCCTGTAGATTGTGCAGACCCAGCCACTGAGTGACCCTAAGGAAATATTCAAATCTGTTCAATATTTATAATAATATTGTTTATTAAGGCCCTTTACCAAAGTGCAATACAAGTCAGAAAAACAGTAAATACCACAACATTCTAACTTTAAGAGCCCCACTGAATGAAGTTGTCCCTCCCTTCCATAACAGAAAACATTTACCTGCTATAGAGCAAAGGGACTCATTTCCCTGAATGACATTACAGAGCCACTCTGATCTTGATAAGAGCCAGGGAAATCAAGGAATGAAAGAAATATCCACAATTATAGCATCACAGAAAGATCCAAGTGAGTAACTTGTTCCAACAAAGTTCTAAGACTAGTTGAAGCCTTTTATACTTCTAGAACTACTATAGTCTCCCATATTTGGTCCCTCTTTGAGGAATGATAGGCTTAGTGAAATGCTTCTCCATGTTGGGAGCATTTGCTTCTAGGCTTGTTATATAGTATTTTACTCATACTAGAGCTGGGAGGCAAGAATCCAAATAGGTGGAAGCAGAGAAATCTCTCTTTGATAGTATCAAGTGGTTGTCTAGTCTTTTGCAGCCAGTCTTGATAGCCCTGCATGCTCCTTGTTCATGGAAATCCAATCAGTACCAGGGTAGGACAGGCACAGTTCTAGCCTAAAATAGGACAGTGGTAATTATGGCTTAACTGAATATAGTTTATTATGGATAAATACCAACTTAGTTTAAAAGTAAGTAGCGTTAAATATTATTTACAGTTCATATCCATAAATGGTATCAACTGATTGTTGCCTTCATCAGCTGATAATGATGCTCCATGATAACACTTCTGTGTATGGAAACTGCATAGACAGCAATGGCCTGATAGCTTCCATTCCCATTGAAAAAGGGTTAAATAGGGGAATATCTTGGACCCTTGAATGACTACTATGTCAACAACATAGCCCTTAAAAACATAGAATTATGTTCTACAATTCTGCTCCATAACTGTCCCCATTCTATGTATGCCAATAATGCTGTGTTATTAACTATGATCCAGCCTTTGAACATCATGCTGTTATGGTGAAAAGCTAAATAGCAACTATTTAAAAAATGAAGGTTGTTGTATGCAGCAGCAATGATTTCCATAACTGTAAAATCAACAACAGCCAAATAAAACAAGTTCTAGTTTCTAAACTTCTATGCATTTATTTCCAATCCTTTCCCTCCTGACAACATTAAGCTTGCACAGGTGCAAAAGACTTCTAACACACACTAATTCATTTGTTAAGTTATAAGGGCAGCAACTGTGTTTCTGCAGCAAATTATTTAAAGCTAAGCCTCCTACCATATGTGATGCACAGTTCTGCACTTAGAAAGATAGAATGGTCTTAAAAATAATCCATTCTAAATGTTTGAAAACTATGCCCATTCAATTGCAAATGTGTTTCTTCAGCTAGAACTTGGTTGTGCTTCTGTAGAGGTTTATATGAAACTCCTGTTTGAAGTATTAGTTGAAACAAATATGTCTTATGGTTTTGAATATGGTAAGACTGAATCTGAAGCAGAATTATGTACTAATGATGAACATGTTATTGCAAAGATGTATAAACTTTTATTGAGACTAGAGACAGAAGATGAACAAGTTAAGGACTGTATGATAAAATGGGCTAAAGACTTTGGTTATGACATACAGATGGAACAATGGGAAATATGTAGCAGAAAGGACTGAAATTTGCATTGTGTTATAACCTTAAAGAGAACTTTTATAAAATGATGTATCATTGGTACTTGTCACCAGAAAAATAATCTAAAATGTATAAAGGTACTTCAAATGTATGTTGGAAATGTGAACAACAAGAAGGGACGTTTTAACATTTCTGGTGGACTTGTAAAAAAGAAAAAATAATTGGAATGAGATACATATTTTCATAGAGAAGATTTTAAAGATTAATATTCAATGAAACCAGAGACTTTCCTTTATTGACAGCTTCGATTTGAGATAAGATATTGTGTAAATGTAATGCTAACTGGAATGTAATGCTTTTTGGACTTTTTGCGGGGAACAGAAAAAAATGAAATTATGTTGTATGGATTTGATGATTAGAAATAATATGGGTTAATAGAAATAATGGAAGTTATGTTGTAAATTTAGAGCAACAGTTTGATGTATATTGTTACTTATATCTGTTGCAAGGAGGGTTGGAAGTAAATTCTTTTTTTTCTTTTGTCACTTCTTTTCTGCACTCTTGGTCTTTATTATCCCTTTTTTATAATCTCTTTTTTTTCTTATTCTTTTTCTTAATATTAGTTCTTGTTAGTTTTTACTGTTCTTTTAAAATTTAATAAAGTTATTATATAACAAAAGAAACAAATATGGGTGAATTTGGGGCTCATCTTTTCCTGGTAGGTAAATACATCTCCTTGAAGGAGCATATATTTGTCAAGACTATTTGTCATCAAGACTTGTATTATTGTGCAACTATTAATTAAAGGACCATTTTGTCTCATGTGCTTCATTTAAAAAATCAGAGCCCTAACCTACTCCATGATATGAGGTTTCTAATTTTAATAATTCAGAGGCCTGGAAAAATCTATCCTGCACATGTTCAGTGTCACTGTTTACAGTACCTCCCAGAAATAAACTTGGTACTGAACATCAAGTTCAAGAATAATGAGAAAGTTTTGTGAATGAACTAGTGCAGTTTTTTACAACTCAGACAACTTCCAGATATGGGGTGTCACTTCCAATGAAATTTTTGTCTTCCACCTGATGGAAGAAGCTGGACTTGAAGTTTATTTGCCCCTTCCCAGCGGTTCAGCAAATAAACCCAGTGGCCTTCCACTTACAATTGTCTGAATCCATGAAGATACATCCTGTGTTCTATCAATTCCTGCTTGTGTGGGTGGCATCCCCCCTGAAGCTTATAGACTAAGACAATTCCATCTCCCCCTATTCTGGTGGGAAAAGGGTAGAGGAAGAATATGAAGTAGAGGCTATTCTGGACTCCAGATGCAAAGGGAAATGTTTAGGGTACCCAGTTCATAGGAATGGCTATCCAGAGTCAGAAAGATTATAGGAAACTGCAACAGATGTCTGCACCCCATGTCTTGGACATGAGTTTCATTTGCAATTCCTGGAAAAGCTCTGTCTACATGATCTACCACCATTACAAGGAAATTGTACATGCTCCAGAGTCATGGAAATGAACTATAGATTCAGTCCTACAAGACTCTCCAGGCATGGGGAACTCGTACACAACCGACTGTTATACTACCTGGGAAAAGGGAAGATTCCAGCTACAACTACTTCTGGCCAGGTGGGATGGAAAAGCCACCAGAAAGGGATGGAGCAGGAAGGTGGTGTTGGGGAAGTGCCTACTTCTTTTACTGCTGCAATATAGGACTCAGGGAGCTACCAATGGCCAAAGAGAGGACTGAATCTATAGTTCATTTCCATGACTCTGGAGCATGTACAGTGAAGGGGGAGACTGAGGCTAATGGAGGAGATTGTATAGAGGATCAGGGAGATGAACTTGAGGGAAGTAGGCAAGAATTGTTACCTAGGCAAAGGGGGCTGAAACATTCCTTAAGTCTGGGAAACAAGATAGTATTCCAAAGAGACTCAGACTGGCTCCTCCCCGATTCATTGGGCTATAAGAGGGAGGGAAGGTAAAGCACAATCAAGCTTGCAAGATTCTGCTATTATGGTCTATCTCAATAAAATATAGTTCTGGTCTTCCAGTGGAGTCTGTTTCCTGATCTGATCTATTCCAAAGGGAAACTATTCCATGGGAACCTCAAATCCCAGAATGATCAGCAATGGACATGCTAGCTGGGAAACTCTGGGAGTTAAGTCATACACCTGGAAATTGCCCAGGTTAGGAAACTGAAATAGTGCAAAGCTTGAAGACATGGACAGATTTTTGGGGATTGGGAGCAAAAGAAATCATTTTAGTGATTGAATTGAATGTCCTGTTGAATATGCTTTCAAGAGAAATACTCCTGGAGAAACAGTGCTTTTTGATTTTTTTGGTAATATTGGAAACTTAAGCTTGATTATGCCATTGAATTAATCAGGATTCACTTCATTTATTTAATACACAGGACGACAATTAAATATTCAGCAATACATCTTAATACATTAAATATTCCATCTTTCCTATGTGCTTCTATGTTGCAACTTTGGCAAGGCAAAGTCACAGCAGACTTGAGAAGTTTCTTTCACAAATGCTGTAATAATATTGCACATTGCTGAGAAAGTTATTTGGCATCTCATTGATGTGCTATTTATAGTGATCCCACATATTTTAATAAGTAAAACTAATGAATGGAGTTTTGATTTATTTATATCCCAACAAGAAGAGAGTCGCATTAAGAAATGTGTTGTGCTAGATTTGCTGTCATTCTCATATTCAATTTTAATTTGAATATCTTCAAAATAATTTATATTCAAGCCCAAAATGTCTTTGTATTTGTAATACAATGACCCTTTCCCCCATTTTCTTATTAATCTAATGTAGGATTTCATGATGTTTCCAATACATTATGTCACTGAAATTATTGGCGATAATAACACATGAGATTTTCACTTTTCCTGCTGTTAACATCAGCGGCAGGAATATAAGACGCAGGTGGACCATACAGATGGCTTTAGAAGGCCAGAAGAACTGGATTTATCAGATATCTCTAGATCCAGTAAAGACTAAACTATATATTAAACTGTCTTTTGGTGTTAAAACTAATAGTATGGGAGTGATTAAGATTGGGACTTGATGCTATGAGAGAATATTCAACCATTTGCTTCCATTTTGATAGCCCATCCTGCTTCAAAGCTGCTATTTAGCATAGGAAATAAATTACCATGGGTAGTTTGGCTCTCAGAAGCAAAGCAATGCAAAATCAATGACGCAGGAATTTGACTGTCCCATGTATTATGAGACTGAGAAAGTCTATGACTTTTTTCAACAAATATAGGGTTGGGCATTTCCAGAACTAAGCATAAATAGGCAGAGAGAGCACAATGATTTACAAGAATCGCATTGTGCAGGCCTGCAGTAGATATCACAAACATCACAAACAGTTTGTTTACTGCAAAAATTACCTCATTTCAGCTTTACCCACATGTGACCTTTCACCCTTTTTCCTAAACATTTCTGAAATATGCTAATTTGGATGATAGCAGAAGATGGTTTTACCGTAATTCAAAAAAACATTAGACCTTTATTAAATTCTTCATGTAATAAAAGAAAATGGCCCCTTCAGAAATTGAATTAATATAACAATACTATGCTGTGGTAACTGGTATTCACTTATTTGATTTTAGACCTACCTTTTTCAATGTTAGGACATAGCTGCAGTGTCACAAAACATGCCTTATAATTTTAGTCCTACAGAATGATTATGTTGTATTTAAAATCCAAAATCCAAGGAGAATTAGGAGAAAAAACTGAAAACTGCCATCATAGCCCCATATATACTGCTGCATATATGCTCCTGGAATGAACTGTAAATGTTCACCTTCAGTTGCCACATACCTGTTAACTGTTTTTTCTTCATTTCTAGATTGATTTTGCTTGATAGTTTGTATAGAGCTGTTCCCATCACAGAACATCTGCAGGGCTGTAGAAGCAGGCAAAGAGCAGATGCTCCCAGCAGAATCAGATAATCGAGTGTGCTGGTGCTAATAAAAACAGTCAGATGCTGTTGCTGCCACTCAGCAACTGTGAGTTTTGTTGTAGTCTTTGTAAGTGTGTGCAGTACAATTCTGATTTGACTTAAGTGGTTTGACTTTCCCATAAATCTGCATGAGGGAGAATAAATACTAAATATGATTAAAACAGTACTTAAACACTGGCTAACCATTAAAAGTGGTATAAACATCTTTCTTATGCCCCTCAAGAATCAACCTAACTCTGAAGTTCTGATCATCTGATTTCCTGATACATTATTCAGTGCCCACTCTTCAAAGATTCAGGAGGGCAGCACCAAGCTATAGAGATAACTGATGCAATAATACTAAGTGAGTCAAATCACCTGTTGGAATCAGCTCTGAAGGGATGCAGTGCAACCCTCAGCCACTTCTTCAGTTGCCATCAAGTTTCAACATGTACCTTGAAATTAAAAAGTTTAAAGTCTAATTAAAATCAGAGAAAGTGGATGTGGTGGAAGTTAATTTAGGAAAAAATGTATGATTTTAAGAAAAATACATTTTTACTGTGAACATTTCTACTTTCTTCTTTGACCACGCCCACTTTTCCCTCCTTAGAGCCTCAATATTTCCACTAAGCTCACATGTAGCCTTTGATTCAAAAAAGGTTATGCATCAACGAATAGACTCTGTTTTAGAAGAAACATGTGCCCACACTATATTTATTCACACATTTCACAATTAAAGGCAGTAACATGAATTGTACCAGGGCAACTTGATGCATTTGATGACATAGGCTTGATATCAGTGATCTACTAAATCCTGTATTTCTGTCTTCATTTTGCACATTCAGGACTCAGACTAGAAAAAAAAAACCCTATGAGCTGAGTCTTATTTTCTTGCTGTATTAAGATCACAGTATCAGAAATCCACAGCCCTGTACATGATTACTTAGCAAAACTGTTACAAAGTTCAATGAGATTTAAATCCAAGTATTATGCAAAACATTATAATCGTTTGAGAATGCTTTGGTTCTCAACAAAACTTAGAGAAGCTGATCATACAGAAACCAGTATCAGAATTGTGTCTATGCTCTTATACAATTTCCACCTACAGTATATAGAATGCCTTAAATATGTTTCTGTTCAAAAAATCAAAGAAAAATTTTAATGGAAATACTGTACTTTAATTTGCACTTGAATGTATTTATATTTAAAGTAGCTAATAATCTTGCAGCTTGTTAATAATTTACATTATTAAATATAAATTAAACTATGCTCTGTCTATTGTATATAAATCCAATAATATTATCTATATCAGAGGTCCCCAACCCAGTATTCTCTAGATGTCTTAGTATGAATCATCCCTAACTAGCATACGAAGTCCACATCACTTTCTTATGTTATTCCTTTCCAAATTCTTTATACTTCTGCCTGTGTGCTAGGTTGCTGGCAAAATATTACAGGACAAATTACAAAAAGAGTTGTAAACACAATAATTATATATTGTTTTATCCCATTATTCCTTTGGCACAGATGTTGCAAATTCCTCATTATCCTCTTATAGTTACATTATATTTACTCTTTCATACTTAGGAGAAAAAAAGAGAAAATGCTCAATAAGATGTTTGTATGTGTGTACACACACACACACACAAATCAAATACACAAGTACACAACATGGAAAATAATATCAATTAATTCTGGCTTGCAGCTATATGTTATGAACAAGACATGAAAGATTAATTTGCTGTTGTTTTTTTCTTATTTACAATGTCACCTGTTTTTATAAAGGCAATCAGCTACTTAAATAAGGCTTTAAATTGCTTTATTAATATTATTCCAAATATTTTTACTATTCAATCACATATTTATATTTATATAACAATATTTGTTGCCTAAATTCAAAAGCTTTCAACATGCCATTTTATCAAGTGAGATGTTTTGTTCTGAGATATGTTGTCCTTTAACCTAGTTACGCCTATATTTACAGAAAGGAGAAATTTGCATGTAGGCAACCCTCCAACAAGGAACAACTAGATTAACACCAAGATTATCACCAGACGTACAGTCAAGCAGTAAACAATACCCTAATCAAGGAACTACCAGAGGGAAACAAAACAAAACAAAACCCACCCACCCCACCAACACTGGCAGGGCATGCCACTGTATATAAACAGAGAGCAAACCTCATTCCATTCTAGCACTGAAGATGTTACCTAGCCGGGTAATGAAACGTTTGCAAGAAAAGAACCAAGCTCAGAGAACTCCAAGGACTCCACAGTTCAACCCTGAGCTACACATATTCGCTTCTATTGGTACTTCAGTCTATGATTAATGGCTCATGTGACTGAAGGTTTATTCTTTAATTATGTGGTGCTCACCAAGCTCTGAGTTCCATCCGACTTTTTCAAATATGCCTTTAATTTAAAAAAGGATAGGAAACTGTCATGCTGTTCAACTAAGCATCAGACTCTAGAATCATATTTGCAGCAATAGCTGTGGGCCCCCCAAAGGCCCTGTTGGGATGACAGCTTTCTGAAGCAGTTGTTCACTTTCTGGTAAAAGGGTGCTTAAGTGTCAGTTCAAGGTGGATGTACTCAGTTACAGTGGCAATGGGTGTATTGCCCAGGAAAATCTGAAAGACCAGATGCCATGGAGAAAATCTATCTATGCTAAGAGTCAACACCAACTTGATGGCACATAATCAATCAATCAACCAATCATAGGCTCATAGGAATTCAGTGGATGGTTTTGAAAGTAGACCCTTGCAAGTTCATCTGTTATCAGTGAAAAGACCTGCCTCCTTGTCAATTAACCAAGAAGCTGCTAGAAAGTACAAAAGGCTCTGCCGTAATGTCTTGGGAGACGTATGGGTTCTAAATGGGAAACAGTTCATTTGTTGACTCTAATCCTTTCACTTCAGTCAACCATGCTAAAGAATACTCTGTGTGATTTGTGTCTGGGAAAAGGTCTTACTTTTGCTTTGAGAAACTGCCCAAGAGCCTGACAGGTATTTTGGGACTGGTCATGTCTGCTACAGCAACCATGTTTTGAATACATTCATCACATGTTTTCATAATTCCAATCCCTACCCCCATGTCAGATTTTGTAGGGAAAAAATTCTAGAGCCCTGCAACACTTTGTTTCCTTCTCCTCTCTTGGAACCAAATTATGGTTACTTTTTGCATATCAGGCAATTATGGACAATGAGATATTTGCAAGCAACTCAAACAGTGCTCATGTTTTGATGGAGAGAGCATACTAGTATCACATAGAGATCCATCTGTTTCTGTGCTATTTTCAGGGAGCTTTACCTTGCTCCTTCTCATCTTTATTGGTAGTAAGCAAACACGTTCTTATTTTATCCATTTGTTAAAAAAATCTATGATTTGTTCTAACTGCTTCTTATTGATATAACAATATTTGTAATCCACTTCAGTTCTGGCAGATGTTAGGCAGCAAACAGCTTTAAAAAGGAAAAATGCAACAATGAAATACTTAAGCCACCCAACCATTTATAAACAACTTTCTATATTATTCAAACCTATCCTACTTTAGATTTGCTACTATTTTTGTTATATTGTTTATTTTACAATTAGTTTTTAATTGTAAACTATTCTGAGAACTAAGCTGATGGGGGTAATATAGATGTTCATAAAAAATAAGTCAATGCTTAAAATATATATTGGATAATTATGTTTATATTCCTTAATACAGTATATGGATGATTGTTCTGTTTATTCAGAATGTGTTGTTTTATATGCACAGTGGTTTCCAAAAAGTGACAGAACTGTTTTCTATCGTGGTTCTAATCAGGATGGAACAAAGTTTAAAAATAGCATTTCCTTAAGAGAGCAACCATTGTATTGTAGTATCAAAAATAAATAGCATGTTTAGTTTATTATTTACTGCCCCCTAGTGCTGATATGCAACTTGAAAACAAAACAATGAAGTTCATTTCCTTAATAATTACCAGTTTATGGTTCTGAAGAACAAACATTACATTTTAGAATGTCAGTCGGCTTTAACTGGCTTCTGTGTCCTTTGGAAGATATAATGCACGTTATCTTTAGTGGGATATGGAAAATACATAGCAGTCCTGCTAAGACAAGTGGAGTTTATTACAGGAAGTGCTTTTTAAATTATTATTTAGAATTGGCTTTAACAGTTTTAATTATACTTGGATATCATCCTTTCTAAAAGTATAAGCAGATCCTCAAGTGCCACCAGTTCAGAAATATAACTGGGCCATTCAAAAATAAGAGAAAAATTTCTGTGTGCTCAACAGATTTATAAGATAAGCATGAGTATTCATTGCCTTTTGAGAAGGGAAAAAAGTAAGACAGTGGAGGGTGCAAGGAGAAGAAAACGTGGTCCATCTAAGCCCCAAATAACTTAAAGTCTGTGTCCCAGCAAACTGAATTAGGTTGCTGAAGATGAATACCATGAAGTTATAAAAGAAACTCCATTGAACTATATATTTCAGGCTGAAAGAAATGAAAAATAGTATTTAGTTTCTTTTCCACTCTTCAGAGCCATCACCCATAGAAATGTTATATAGCGATAAAATATGTTCAAGACTGACATTCAGTTATCTAACAATTGTGCCAAAACAAAAAAACCAGCGGCAAGGTTCCTTCTACCTTATTTTATAAAGCAAGATTGTGGAATTAGGAATAGATTTTTGTTAGAAGGACTATGACGTATTCTAGGAATCAAACAAATTCATGACTCAGAACTTTTTAATTCTACACATATGACTTCTTTTGCATTAGCTTCAGTTAGTAAATCTTGGGTTTTAATAAGAAGCAACATTAGCTTTTTACCCTTTTATTACAGACCAGATGGTTGATCCAGCAAAGCAGTTTTAAATTAATGCAAATAAAAAAAGGCGTGTGATGAAACTACTAGAATCTTCCAGTAACCAAGGTTTGGATGCACTAGTAACACACTTACAAAAGAATTCAAGCCGCAGCACAACCAGTCCTACGTACAGAACGGTACTTGAAATGCGTTTTTCTTCATTAACAGCCTAGCAAGCCTAACAACAGATCACTTTGGAAATTTCAAACCAAGTTTATTATATTACATAGAGATGTTTTGGCTCAAAGAAAGGAGTCAATCCCCCTCTGGCCATATTCAAACAGTATGTGTGCTTAGAGTAACCTGAGACTGAGGATATTTTTATCTGCTGAAATGGCTAGTACAACAAAACTGCAAAAGAAAGAAGTTTAGCTCCATTATGAACAAATCAGTTTGCAATTTAATTTCTCGCCAGAGAAAGGAATAAAAGAAACTTACCAGAAGTTTTCCAGAGAAGTTTAAAATGTCTCCTTCTTGGGTTCCCGAGTGATTTTGGGAACCAATAAAAAAACTGGGCTATCCTTCTAATTGTTTTATTAAAATCATGTCTTATTGCCATAATGGCAAGTTATCAACTGATCTTGAGGTAACTGCAGCAAACTGCAGAAAGGAAGGGAAAAAAGCCTTAAATCCTCAAAGCTCTGAATAGAACCTCAGACAGTATGTCTCAGGACCACCTGTCAGTCCTAAATCCTCTCTTTCCCATTCAGGGAAGAGTAGATATCTGTGCTCCATTACCATATTACTATATTTACTGAGGAATACTTTCTTTTTATAATTCCCGATTTTCTTCGAAGTATGTGTGTTAGGCTTTCTGGATGTGCAATCTTAGGCCATAGCCTTAAACAAATTACATTTGCTGGCCCAAGAATCCAATAACGGAATAAAATAGAAAGGTCTTAGGTTGCTTTTCGTACTGCCAAGGTAAGTCTTCTTAAATGACATACTTTTGTTGTTGTTGTTTAGTCGTTAAGTCGTGTCCGACTCTTCGTGACCTCATGAACCATATTGCGCCAGGCCTTCCTGTCCTTCACTGCCTCCCTGAGTTTGCTCAGTTTCATGCTCATTGCTTCAGTGATGCTATCTAACCATCTCATCCTCTGCCGTCCTCTTCTCCTTTTGCCTTCAATCTTTCCCAGCATCAGGGTCTTCTCCAAAGAGATCTCTCTTCGCATTAGGTGGCCAAAATATCTGAGCTTGAGCTTCATTATCGATCCTTCCAATGAGCAGTCAGGGTTGATTTCCTTTAAGATTGACTGGTTTGACCTCCTAGCAGTCCAGGGGACTCTTAAGAGTCTTCTCCAGCACCACAGTTCAAAGGCATCAATTCTTCGGCGCTCGGCCTTTTTTATGGCCCAGCTCTCACAGCCATACATTACTACTGGAAAAACCATAGCTTTGACTATGCGGATCTTTGTCGGCAAGGTGACATCTCTGCTTTTTAATATGCTATCTAGGCTTGCCATAGCTTTCCTCCCAAGGAGCAAGCGTCTTTTAATTTCATGGCTGCAGTCTCCGTCTGCGGTGATCTTGGAGCCCAAATAAATGAAGTCTGTTACTGCTTCCATTTCTACCCCTTCTATTTGCCAGGAATTGATGGGTCCAGATGCCATGATCTTAGTTTTTTTAATGTTGAGTTTCAAGCCAGCTTTTGCACTCTCCTCTTTCACCCTCATCAAGAGGCTCTTTAGTTCTTCTTCACTTTCTGCCATTAGGGTGGTATCGTCCGCATATCTGAGATTGTTGATGATTCTCCCTGCAATCTTAATTCCGGCTTGTGATTCTTCCAGCCTGGCATTTCTCATGATGTACTCTGCATATAGGTTAAATAAGCAGGGTGACAGTATACAGCCTTGTCGTACACCTTTCCCTATTTTGAACCAATCGGTTGTTCCATGACCGGTTCTAACTGTTGCTTCTTGGCCCGCATACAGATTTCTCAGGAGACAGGTAAGGTGGTCTGGTACTCCCATCTCCTTAAGAACTTGCCACAGTTTGTTGTGATCCACACAATCAAAGGCTTTTGCATAGTCAATGAAGCAGAAGTAGATATTTTTCTGGAACTCTCGTGCTTTCTCCATGATCCAGCGAATGTTGGCGATTTGATCTCTAGTTCCTCTGCCTCTTCGAAACCCAGCTTGTCTTAAATACAGACAAAAAGCCTTTTTGAGGACTGAATTTGTATATGTGATGGTTATAAATATTTTGATTATTTGATTTTCAGAGTGTTATATTTTTATTTAAATTGGCCAAATTCAGTTGAAAAAAAGTTTACACTTTTGACATTTTGGTTCTGTTTACCATTTCTCTGGCTTTTCTCATCTGGTTAACGTTCTCTTGACTAAAAGCAGGACGCTGGTGATGTTATGGAGCTAAGATGTTTGCAGCTAAAATGGTAAATTACAGTAAAAAGTTTGACTAACACAATGCAGAGTATCAACTGTTCAGTAGATATTTATGTTTCACTCTCAGAGACAGTAAAATATGTCAAACATTTAACATCCCACTTTCAGATATTTTTAACTTACTGACTTTTTGCCAACTGAATCAAGACAGTTTTTCCTATGTCAGTTTTCTCTGAAAACAAAGCAAACATTCTGTATCCAGTTGTACCAGGTGTGTCACAATTCTTACTTCAGTGTCAGTTTAAGTATAAGAGATAAATATCCTGTTGAAAGAAAGCTCTCTAGTGTGTACAACACTATACAAGAACAAGACAGCATTACAGCAGCAAAGGCTTTTTAAGGCTAGAAAGCATAAGGTCAAGAATAAATACAACAAATGTTAGGGGCCCATCATAAACATATTTTTAACAGGCAGATAATGATGTTAATATAGAGGACATTTATAAGTAACATAATCCAATCAAAAGTGAAAATCAGAAATAAGTAATAGTTACATAGATATTCAGATAGTTAATTCTAGAAAAAAACGCAGAGCCCAAACCTAATATTTAATTTTATCCTTAGCTTCTGAAACTGATTTAGGTTTATTATAAAGCTTATTTCTACATCATAATAACCCATGGCTTGACTTTGCAGCAAATGAGCACCAGCCTTGAAATCATATCTGCACAATCTTCCCACAAGAATAGTTGAGATATTACAAATGGCTCCCTTTGGTTAGTGTTACATGCTAAAATGATTCAAAGTGATGATTTAGACCAGGGGAGGGCCCTACACTGTGGAACAAAGTTGTTGAAGCTGAGGCTGGCCATTGTCTTCTTACAAGTTTGGACAGGATTTATATAATTTCATTTTATCAAGGCCTCTTATATTTTTAAAGTATTTTTTTCAGCTAGGTTTTAATCATTTTTATTGTGCATGATTTTTCTGCCCCAGGTGACTTGTATTATTGTGCATGCCATTCCAGGCCTTTTAATCTGTCCTCCTATGTCTTATCATCAGTTGTCTCGTCTATGTTAACGACTGTAACCATCTAATTCACAGCATCTTAAATCCTAAATCCTTGGTGCTTAGCCAATCTTGGGTATAACCAGATCCAAAGAGATCTCATGAGTTCCCTGCAGGGACCAGGAACCATGGTGCCTGGTCATCCTTTATTAGAAGATGTGATCACCAGGCATCAGCAGCTCTTACAGACACTGGAAGTCACAGCTCTTTTTACATTACCAATAAAACAACGTGTATTTGACATTAAGTCCCCAAAAATAGAGCCTGCTATGAAGGATAGTTTTCTTCATTAAATATGAAATGGCACACAGAATCAACAAGTTATGCATTATTTTGCTTTGTAAACTATGACTAATGTATGCCAGAATTAATAGTTTGTTTTGTAGTTGTTTTGATGGAAGAATCAGCTGTTCTTTAAAATGTGTACTAAAATTGAAGTAGTATAGAAATACATCAAAATAACATATCCAGGTAATCCAGATTCATACTTTTATTCTGAATCTTTTCAATACCTTATTTTCCTCTTTTCCAGCAATGTTTCTCTGTCACAAATATATTATTTGAAAATATTGATATGGAGATCAGTTGGACAAACTGAAGAAGAAAATTATTTAAAACAAACAAATGATGCAGACTGTATTTCTGGAAGCAAAGACATAATTCAAATGAAAAATTGAAAAATAAAACAACTTATTTCTTTGCTTTCTTCTTATTGACTGCTAGTCAAATCCTTTCTACACTGATATGCCTATAATGTAGCACACAATCTACCCTTATATATAAAACAAATATAGGTCTTTATACCTGTTTATATGGATGTGTGGTTTGATTTACTAAGGAACTTAGGGTGATGAAGTGACTAGCAGCAAAAGATCCCATGTTTGTGCCTACATGTTGATGATAAAGGCAGCAAAACATCAGAACTTCTCCCTGTTATTGCATCCACAGGGTATTGATCAGAGGAGCTCTTTGAGGAAGCCAGTTATATATCTGGAAGGAGCACCCAAAGCAGCAAGTTGGTGTGGCCTGCTCGAGCAAAACCTCACCTGTAAAATTGCTCATGCTCACTCTAGACTGGACTGCATACTGATGGGGTCTGATGAGGTGATTGGGATGATCTTACAATGTTATCTGGGATTCATTTCAGTTTGTGGGCTCTGAAGAAGTGGATAATGTGCTTTGTGGTACCAGCTCTGCTATCTGTGGGCTGGATCCTTGCCTGGCTTGGCTCCTGCAGATAACACTGATTCAGTTATCAACACTTCTTAGGGAGAAAAACTCCCTCCTGAAGGAGGTTTCTCTAGATCCAGTAATACCGGATAATTACCACCCATTTTCAAACTCCTCTTTGCTGGGAAAGTGATAGAGAGTCTGTTGGAGAAGTAGATTATCAGGACCTCTTTTGGTCTAGGTTCAGGCCTAGGTACAGGACTGAAACTGGGTTGGTCATTCTGATGAATGTTAGGATCTGGAGGAGGCTACTGCAACTCTTTGAGGATAGTACAACTCTTCTGGTCCTTTTAGATCTCTTGGTGGTGACTGACTGTAATGGGTAGAAGGAATAACCCTGAGGAACAGGACGAAGAGCCACAACTAAGACAATGGTCAGATAAAAAAATTCTGAGTCTGGGGCAGAAATGTAATTTGAGAAAGCATCTCAGACAGGATTCTCCCTAGTTCCCATGAAGATTCGGTGTGGGGGAGGGGGAATGTATTCACACTTGCAAGGTTCTGTTATTGTAACCTTGTAGTAAAAGTAGTATTAGCATTCATAACTTTGGTTTCCAGGTTTGGTCTACCTTGGAGGGCTGACATAAATACTCAATCACTGTATCTACTTGACTGCCTTCTTTAGGACTGGGAGCAGGCAACACTGTACTACAGTGATCTGATGCTTTCCTGAGGGGTCAGGACCAATTGGTGGTGGCAGGGGAGTAGTAGTCAACCAAGTGATTACTCCCTTGAGAAGGCTACAGGAGTGGCTGTTTTGTCCCTGCTTTTTAAATATCTATATAAAACTACTAGGAGATTTCATCCTTTGGTTCATAATGAGGCTTCATCAGTATGCTGATGATACTCAGCTATATAGCTACCCTGGCTGGAATTGGAGACGAGATGGCAGTCTTGACTCAGTGCATGGAAGCCGTAGGGGCATGGATGGAAAAATACAAGCTAAAACTGAACTCTTGCAAAATGGTGATGCCATTCATTCCAAAATAATCTGGTTCCCTGTGGCTCCTGTTTTGATTCTGGATAGGGTTGCGCTTTCCCAGAGTAGCACATCTGTGACTTGAGGGTTCTGCTGGACTTTCAGCTACTGCTGGATTTGCAGGTGGAGACCACGGCTAGAAGAACCATTGCACAACTTTGGCAACAGCTCCTAGCTGAGGCTAGGATATTTTGATGCACTTGATAGGTATGGTGCTATTTCTGAAGACAGCTTGGAAGCTGCAGTCCCTGCAAAATGGGTGAGAGCTTCCACTGCCACATAACACCAAGCCTTAACAGCTGCATGGGCTTCTAATGAGATGTTTGGATTCAGTTCTAAGTGCCGGATTCAACCTCTAAAGATTTACGTAGCTTCGCTCTGAGGTATCTCCTGGGTTGCCTCTTTCAGTTAGAACTGTCCACCCCATCACTCACCCCGGAAGGAATGCTCAAAGTACCCCCCCATTTGTGAAATTTTGGGGGGTAGAGACAGTGTTTCTCCATTGTAGCCTCTTCCTTCTGGAATATATTCTTTCCTTTAGAGATGAGGTTAATAGTTTCACAGCTTTTTGCTCTCATTTAGAAGGGCCATTAAAACAGTGCTCAGATATGATGGTCACCACTGAGACTGCCTTGGGTGGGAATTTTATGGTATACCGTTTTTTTTCTTTTTAGCAGGATTATGATTTTTTTTTTTTTACTGTTTTACTTTAAATCACTTGGAGTCAGTTTGGAATGTAGTGGTATATAAAAAGTTGCAAATATATTTGCACAAAAAAAGGAACTATTGGACAAAAAGCTCTATTTTGTTGTAAGACAATTACATGGTCATTTCATTTTGAGCTGCCATTTATAGGATTAATATTTTTTATTAAGTTTCCTTCATTTTTCTATGACAGAAAGCTTCAGCCAAATCAGAATACAATGTTTCATTTGAATATCAGTAATGTGGGATGGAATGTACTGAGGGCTGAATGTGCCAGTTGAGTAGTTTTATTTATTTATTACAGTACAACCATTTGTACACTGTGCAATTTCAAGACTCTGGCGGTTTACACAGTAAAATACAATACAAAAATACAATGCATATAGCAACCTTCTGGTTAAAATCCATACCATTCAGTAACCTTAAAACATATAAACTAAAACCAAGAAGTCCAAAAATCTACAACAGAAAGCAAAAAAGGCACCCCAAAGGCAGGCCAGCAATATTTAAATACCCATCAAAATAAGGTTGTTTTTGCAACTTTACAAAGTGCACCCAAGGCAGAGTAAATACACCTCATGAGGATAAACTATTTTAAAATGCATATTGAACACCTGATGTTTCCAGCCAATGAAGAGATGCCTTGGAAGGCTAAGCCAATGCTGGCATTAATTCCTTAGCAGACTTAAGAATCTTTGAAATGGCCATGATAAGAGCCAGTTAATAAGGCAAATTTCAGTAATGTCACCAATTATTTGGGAGCTGGTTTAGAGAGAAAACTAAATACAAGGGACAGCATGGAAGTAATACTATAGATTAAAAGGACAAATAAGGTGCCCATGTGGTTCATGAAGGTCTATCCAGTCTTTAAGGACAGGTTGTAAGAGATCCCAAGGCTGCAGGGAAAAGAATGGGTCAATCACTGAACACAGTTCCTTCCCTCCAAGGAATCTATGACATGGTTTTGCTGTAACTCTACTCCATGACAGAGACCAAGTGATATGCCATTCTCATCTTGATGCATCACAAAGTTCACAACTGAAATAAACTGTACTACATAAAATGTCTTAATTATATTTCACATACTGGGTCGATATTTCTTAAAAGTTATTTGTTATGCTGCTTGCAGGGAGCTTAGAATGATCCACACCATTCCACTCTCCTTTATCCCATAAATCTAGAAAGTGAAATTGTGAACTGTACTGCTTCACAAAAATGAGCATTTTGGTTGCAGAAATTAGTTGAGAAAGGAGAATGGAAAAACCAGTTCCAGAGCGGCAGAAGATCAGCAACAGATAAACATTGGCTCTCTGGCAACTGTTATAATGATCATTGGCATTCTTTTTTCCCCCTTCATTTTGAAAGCTTTGTAGGTGTCATGTTATAAACATGAAAGGCCGAAAAAAAAAAGTTTCTAAGCCCCCCACCCCCCAAATAATAATTTAAGCACTGCCTTGTCTTTACATTCAGGTCTCTTTTTTACTTTGCTTTTTTCAGTAATAGTTAGATGAAAGCACACTACAGTAGTTCAAGAGTCAGTCCTTAAAGGGCTGAGAAATAACTCCATAAGCTTGGCATGTCAACCAAGCTTTCCTCATTTGTAATTTAAACACTTCTACTTGTTATTACTTGTAATCATATGATAATTATCCTGTTCTTTCTAGTAAAATCTTCTATTGCTTCTTATTCTTGCAACCAAATACAGTATTACACCCAATTCTGCAACTTTACAATCTTGCTATCTTCATCTCTCTTGCAGCTCTTGTTTATTTTCATATAATAAGCTTTTGCTCTCCACCATAATGTCGCACTGGTTCTTCTTTCCATGAAAACACCCTCTGCTTTGCTTTTGAGCAGCAAAGTAGTGATGAAGAAGATTTGAAACAGGTTTTTATACTGAAGGATCATGAATTCTGGTGCTCAAAAATAAAAAAATAAATCTGCATCAGTGGAGCCTGGGTTTCTAGTTTTTTAAAAAAGCAGATTCTGCAAGTCTTAGCTTTTTCTTTCCATTGTACTGTGTGTATGGGAAGGGAGAAGTATGATGGAATGTATACCCTGATATTTTTAAAAAAGAATTATCTTCTCTCTGCACTATAAAAATTATCAAGAATAAAAAAAGGAAAAGCGATTTTCCCCCTTTCAATGTGTGAGAACCATTTCACCCATGTCACCCCATAGCAAATATACTGTTGTCAGACAGTCTTAATACCAGCAATCTGTAAAGCCCAACTAGAGAGGGTTGGTGGATGTGAGTGGGGAAGGGGAAAGCCCCAAAATCTTTTACAGCATTAGAAAGCTCCCATTTTTGGACTATTCAGTTCTGAACAGCAGCAATCCTCTTGCCCAGGATGGGAAAACACTGCAAGTTCCCACTTGCACAATTTAACAAATGCTAACAAAGCTATAGCCTTAAGCACGCTTGCAGGGAAATAAGTCACTTTGAAAAGTTGGTCCATGATGGTTGCAAATAAAATGGTTCCACTCACACTATATAGCAATCAACATCTGCTAGCCCGAAATCATAACCTGGGGGAGATGCAGGAAATGCTCCTGTGTGACAGCATGAAAATATGTCACCTGATTAAAGAAATACAAAGAAATGAATCATATGGGCTCATTTGGGCAAGTAATATTAATCTATTCATTAAATTTTCAGACTCTCTGAAACTAAAATTATACTTCACCTAAGATACAAAAAATATTATTTGTTTTAAATACACATACAAAACACATCCCTTCCTTGCAGGAAAAAGGGACACGAATGAGATGCTCTTTGTCCCACCACCTGTAGGATTGCTTGTTGCTTAGAAATTATTTGTAAAATATCTATGGTTCAATGTGTGTGGAAACAGTTTCTTAATTAGTTTTAGATGGATTAATTGTGCAACAGTGCAGCAGAAGATATACCGTAGTATAAAAAATGGCAGTGAAGAAATAAAGTGAAAACCGTAGGAAAGGAATGGCAAAGGAGAGGCATTCCAGAACATTTAATGCAGGGTTGCTATTTGTTTCACGTGGCTAGAAAATAAGAAAAAGACGTATTTGCCCCACGTTGTCAGCTACTTTATAAATGAAACCGAGGTGTATATTTGTACAAGCCACCATCCTACTCCTAATCTGAAAATAAACCCCACTGAACTCAGGCGTCTGGATGGGCAGCTCTAGGACTGCAGCACGGGCTGACTGTCCCCCGTCCTCCCTTCAGGGCTCAGAGCCAGGCGAGCTGCGTTTGTGTCCGGGGAGGCGCAGCGCCCTCCACCCAGTCAGGACCAGCGCGGAGAGGCAGGCGTGGGCAAAGCGGGGGGAAACGGGAGGTCGTCTGCGGGGAGAAAGCGGGAAAGGGCGGGCTGACTCACCCGCGCACCGGTAGCTAGCCGAGAAGGTGTAGCGGCGGCAGAGGTCGCACCACGTCCGCAGCCCTTCGGCAAGGCTGAACCGGTGCGGCCGCCTCAGCTGGGGCGAGCGCCCTTGCTGGGACTCAAACACAGTCCGAGCGTGACGGGACCGGAGCGCTGCCCGTCGTCGGCGACCGAGCGGCAAAGACAGCAGCGGCTGCGGCTCCTTCTGAGGGCGCCCGAAGCGCTCCCAAGGCCGGGGGGCGAGGGCCCGCGGCGCTTTCATCGCCGGCGCTCGCCCCGTCTCGCCTCTTGGGCTGGGCGCAGTCCCCGCCATGGTGGATACAGGCTGAGCGACTTCAGGAGCTGGCCCAGAAGCGTCGCCCTTCCTCCCTCTCTTGGGACAGCCCCAAGGCGCCCGTTCACGGTGTCCTCCGAGCGCCCTTCGCCAGCCAAAGCAGGATAGGCGGTGGGGCGTCCCACGCGAGAAGAAATTCAAGGTGGAAGCACCAAGAAGTTGCTACTTCAGGTTGCTCCTTCCTTAATAGCTGGCACTCTGGCTATCTCAGCTGCTTAACGTGGGTTACCTGTGCACGAGGCTATCGAATGGAGCAGTTTTTAATCCACAGGGGAGGGAACAGTACTCAAATTACAAAGTAGGTGCAGAGGGACATCTTTACAGTATCTGCAGGCGACAATTTTACATAGACAGTGGAGTTTTTACACCACATGAATTGTCTAAAAAAAGGGAGATGTCCTCTTCTCTACATTTCAGATAGTGAAAGTGGGAGTATTTAAGTCAGGTTGTTCTGAACACATTTATTGCATTTGTTTCAGAGAAAATCAGTTGAAATTCCACATTTTCAGCTGTGCCATGATTAGTCAACCAGACCCCAACTTTGTGGCTAAAGCTTATGGCAGCAGATATAGCAGAATGATTAAATGGATTTTGCCAGCACACTTCTATGCATGTTTTCTTAAATCTCACTTTGTTCAGATAAGAGAATTGCATCCTAGAGAAAGAAATTGCATCTTTGGAGAAAGAAGAAACGATAAAAAATGGTTTACTCTCAAATATACTTCATTGCAACACAAAGCTGACAGTCATAAATGCATTAAATATTGAACACTAATAGGCACATTAGAATATGGCTATTCTTAAGCTTCATACTTCTCCAAATTCTGCAATGCAATTTTCCGTATCAACAAGAAATGTGTATTAGGATAACTTGTGATTAAAATTAAAATGAAATTTCTTGCAATGAAGTGAAGAATGATGTGGAAGTTTAACAAAACATATGTTAGTTCATGGAAAAGAGAAATAGGACAATTAAAAACTGATCAGTACACCCCCAGTTGGGAGTTATTGCAAGTAATGCAGTAGGAAATTAAGAAAGCATTTTGATTGAGGAAATTACAAACCCTTGAAATTCTTGAATAAAAGGTTACCATTCCACAGATTTGGCACATACTCTGTATCTTTCCGGGCTACAGAATACTGTATATGTAAACTCCAATTTTAAAGCTTCTCTTCTTTATACTTAGTAATTTGAGTGAGCTCCTTAACATTAATTATGCATAATAACATTCCTTTTGTATTTTTTTTTAAGACTGAAACCACAGATCAAGTAGCATGTATTGTATTTATGCAAAGGAATCATATATTGTGCTTTACAACATATAATAACTACAGTAGGAATTGGGAATACTGCAATATACTATTATAATAAAAAACTGCTCCTATTTTAAAATTGCATTTTGAGTCATTATGTTCAAGTCATTATATTCAGTATCTGGTCTGAATATAATGGAAATACAAATACCTTACACAGAAATAACATTCATTCAGCTTTTTTAGTTTGAAGAAAACAGAAATGTGAAAAGAGGTGTATTTTTTACTTCCCTAATTTTAGTACACTAAAATAATTAATAATCCCCAGAACCATTACTGATGGAATTAAGAACAGTGAACATTAAAATATAATGGAAAATATTAAATACTGAGTAAGGAACAGCTTAGTGTAGTGGTTAAGGTGCTGGCCTAGAAACTAGGAGACTGAGAGATCTAGGCCATCCTTAGGCATGAAAGCGGCTGGGTGACTTTGGGCCAGTTACACTCTCTCTCCCAACCTATCTCACAGGATTGTTGTTGTGGGGAAAACAGGAGGTGGGAGCATTATGTTTGCTGCTGAGGGAGAGAGGGAGAGAGAAATAAAAAAGTGGGATAAAACAACAACAACAACAGGAGGAGGAGGAGAAGAAAGGATCTGCAGTAATGAAACTGAATGCAGATGAAATGCATATCTATGTAGAAATCAGGTTCTCTGTTTTGCTTTTTATATAAGCTCCACTGAAAGAAACTGAGATGTGCATGAAAGCTGAAAGCCACCTAATTCTGAAATAGTATCAGATTAGCTTGTCTGTTCCAGGAGTGATTCAAAACAAACAGAGAACACCAGTCTTGCTTCCCTGACAAACAGGAAAACAAATTATCACTGAAGTCAACAGGATGTCATTAGCTTGGTTTAGTTGGCTGCAGGTATTAAGCACTGGAAATGAAACTTTGAATGTTATTGTGGGCTGGATTCAGACCTAGTCAGAATCAACTCCTACAAGACTGATTAAACTCCCAGTAATTCCAGTGGATTAGTTATAAGCATGTCTAAGCATGCCATCAGGATCCAACTCTGTATGTTGGGCAACTGCATAAATGTATTTGTTCAAACTTCTGTAACTGTTTTATTTAAGTTGGTCAAGCATTTTAATATTACTTTAATAAAAAGGAAACAATGTTCTACTATTTTATTAGAATGTGTGAATGATTGAAATCAATATATGCTCTGTACCAAAACTGTTTATTTTGAATTTGCATGTTTTGATGTTAGGGTTAGGATTTAAAATTATATTTAAAAACATATACAAACATTTTAACAATGAAGATTAACACGATTCACTGAATTTGAAACATGGTGTTGTCTTAAAGAAAGGTTACAATTTTGCAGTTCACTTGTGATTTAGCAAATGAAGGTTGAATTTAGCTCTAAGTGCCAATTAGGAAAATTACAATTTTAATAAGGTATCAACACATTCAAAATAGGCATGGTTTAAAAATCCAAAAATATTTCTGTCACTGGTGACAAATATCTATTCACAATAAAATGGGCAATTCTAGATTATCATTACTGACATATTCATTATTAAGGTGATTTAAAGGAAACCCACATCACCTTTTAAAGAATAGCACAGTTCGAAAGGCCACAATTTTTCCAGGAACACTTACAAAAACAAAACAAGAACTTTTGAAATTATGTCAGTGTGCTCACCACAATATACAGCTACAGACATTTTTACAGGGAAAATCTTGATGTCATGGAAAATGTTAAGACTACTTTTAACATTACCAAAACAAAAAGTCTACATATTTACAGTATATACATATTTACATATTTTTGTTAAATACTGAGGGAAATGCAAATAGAGAATATTCTTTTTGCAAATAAATGTTCTTGCTGTGCAAAGTCAGTAAAGCGTATAATATATAGCTACATACAATCTACATTTCGTGGGCCACCATCCATTGTCAAAGCACCAAACCTAAATAAAAAAACATAACTCAGTTATTCCCAACAGGTAACACTATGCTAAATATTATATAACTTCGCTTTTAGACTAACCATTTAGAGATGTAACCACAATTTAAAAACACAATAACACAGTGTGTGAAGTTTTAAATGGATGTATTTGATTAGAAGGAGATTCAATAGAATTCTCTCTAGGAAAGTAATGTCTAAGGTGATGCAAAGTTTTTAAAGAAATAAAATGCTTTCAAATGGTACAGAGATGTGGAGATTTGATGGATTTTCCGCCATTTCTTCTGTTTACGTATGGACAAAGTTGGGAAAAAGAGTTGTTTGATGGGCTCCCACAAATTCCCAGATACTGTCATAAGTAGAATGCCCATGACTGTTACCACTTCAACAAACCTTGCCTATTAAAGGCAAGGATCTGGCAGGGAGAGGGGCAGTGCGGCTGCTCTGCTGTTTGCTTTCACTCTCTGCTAAAATTTATTCAGGAAGGTGTTTTTTTTTTAAAATCTATCTTGCCTTTCCTTGGGCAATATTCTATCTTTCCATCAATCCATATGTTTTATTGCTATTCTTCCTTGAGTTTCAATCTATTTGATCTATGGTACAGGTTCTGTATTTTGCCTGCTTGCACTTCTTTAGCTCTCAGTCCTCCCTTTTTATTCTTCCCACCTCTGAACAATTTTAAAAATAAGCCATCCTGTTCTGCTATTTGTCTGTTTTGTCTTAGGCTGAATGTGTCTGAAATAGTGTACTTGCATATAACACAGAATATTTCTTTATATCAGTATATTATATATGTAACAGAGATAACATACATCTCAGACTTTTTTTTAAAATAAAAGTTGTACATACAATTTGTGCAAGAGTTACTGAAGAGGCTAACATTACCAGTGAACTGGCAGCCTAGAAATGCATTTAGTCAGAGAATGGCACATCCTCTGAATTTTAGCAAGAACTTATATTTTAAAAAGCGGCTGTTGTCATTATTTAGAATCTGACCCATTCTGGATTCATTGTTTATGAAATTACTAGGAGACTTTACCCTCTTTTAGGTCTGACATATGATTTACAGACTGTTCTTCTTCCATGAACAGCCTAATGTGAATGCAAACAAAACAAGACAACCTGCTGGTATCAAATGAGCGTGTAGAGCTTGTTAAGTAATCTTGCAGGTATTCAGAATTACAATTCTGATAGGCACAGCAATGATTATGCGCAATAGGCACAGATTACGAGAATTGCAATTTTGGAGAATCTCAGGTTGCCTATCCTGGGGCTACAAGCTCACTTAATTCAACCCACTGTTTCTTTGCATCTCTACTGAACTACCTGTAGAAGAAAACTATTCTGAATGTCATGCAGAAATACTCCTACTCTGACCAAACACGAACAACACTTGCTCAAGTGCGTGGGGAAACTCCAAATTCCTCTAAGTCTTTTCCCACAGGCATAATTCCCACCCAACTCTCTCCCCATGTGGTTCTGCATTCCATTCAGATAATTCCCTTGAAATATGACTTCACAGTTCTCCGGATGTATGCTATAGTGTAGCATGGCTAATTACAGACATAGCTAAAGACCACCACCACAAGTGTAGCAGTGTTTTTTTTTTCTTTAGCAAATAATGGAAAACACCACTAGCTGTGGTTTCTTTGTTTCTCCATATAAAAGTGTCTTCAGGAATGATTTTGGGGTATTCGTGTCTAGAAGAAAGCCACACTGTGGAATAATCCTACCACAATAAATAATACAGAAAATAGCAGATTAATTCATACATGAAGCAATTCTTAAACCTGTACTTATAAAAGCTGAATATACCAACAAGCCAATGATAAATCAAGCTTTTATAGGGAGATGAGTGAGCAAATGATGTTTTCTCTTGGTTTTGAATCTATTTATAATTCTGTCCCTTCAAAGAATTAACATAGTATCATGAATACAAATTGATGGAAAACCTAACAATCAAAATATGTTCATGACTTGCATTTAAAGAATCCACAGTGACCAAATAATGTCTTAGTTAGATATTCACTAGCAGTTACAAAAGCAATTTATGCAAACAGTTGAATTTTTTAAATCTGAATTTCTAAAAATGTATCTAAAAACTGATACCCTTTCTGAATAATGACAAAACTAACCCTCTTCTATCATGCTGCTAAATGTATGAGATTCACTACTATATGGTGTTAACAGAGGAGTGTAGAAGTAAATTACCTATCTTCTTTCTCGCTGGGATGCTTTTTACATGGGAAAGATTCAAATGATCAGCCCAGTAGTTTCAAAAATGGATTTGCAGTATAGGGGAAGTAAAATACTGTTTTGAAATACTGATTCTGGAGAGCAATTTATATACAAGTAAAAAGTTCAGCATGTGCATAAGACATTTTCAGAAGCTGTATATTTCGTGGCTTGCTCAATGAAGCCACTTAGTATGTGACATTCTAAATAAAGTTTATTGATGTACCCACTGACCTTTCTAAAAGATGATTATTTTCAGCTAATTCTTTAACAACACCCTCCATTTCTTCTTTCAGTTTCTTCATACTATAAGTAAGTAAGTAAATAAATATATAAATGTTAAAATGATTATAGAATGTTTCTGGCATTATTCACTGAACATTATAATAGAAGCACTTTAGGAAAAGCAGGTATGAAAGAAATAAATGCACAGGTAGAATGGTGTTGTTTTTTTTGGAACCATAATATCTGAACCATTATCCTTATTCAGCTGAATGTTACTATTAAAATGTGGCTATGGACAGGGCTAGGTATTTATTTAATACTTTTATTCTTCTGCAAGATGACAGAACTGAACAGGGAGGATACATCCAATTCTCTACTAATTGTAGGGGGGGAAACCCAGGTATCTAAGGCAGCCGAACTTCTCTTTCTGCAATGCAAATTAATCTGGTAACTATAATAGATAACAAATTAAATTAGTGAACAGACTTTCTTGAGAAAGAACATCTGAAACTGGTGAGATCAACCAGTTTAAGTTTTAGCATAATTATAATTAGGAAGAAGGCATATCAAAGTTCCCTATTTGTTCAAGTAAAAATTCTTACCCAAGAGTCATTTCCACCAAGGTGTTTGAACTTGGATAAACTGGATTACTTGTATGTTTGATCCCACTGGAAACAGCAAACATCTTATGGGGCAAAGTTTCTTGTAACTGCAATGAATGCATCAATCCACGTAAATTACAAAACCAAATATTACAAACATATATTTCAATGATCACTAGATTTGAAGGAAATAAATTGGTATTCTACCTTGGTGACACCCATTAATTAGATTACTATTTTTTTACACACTCCATTAATACGAATGATGATCCCAATCACGTGTTACAGGAGTCTCCAAACAAATTGCTCATCCCCCAGATTACATTATAGAAATGCAGTGCAATAATGACTGGGGCTATTTTTCCATATTAGAATACTGCAAAATGTTTCTTTGCTTTAACATTTCTTAAAACAAAAGATGAGTGAAGTTATCAAGATAGTATTAGAGTCTGTTATGCATATAATAAAAATTCAAGGTGCAGTGGAAGAGGCACATGACGTAATATCATTGTACTCTCTAAATATTACTATAGAATAATTAAGGAGAATTTCACCTCATTTACATAGTCCTGGTATTTGGACACCTCTTCTTCAATATCAAAACATAGTTTTCTAAGAGCTAGTAACTGTTTCCTCAAATGGAGCATTTTTCTGTAAAGAAATACAATTTATATAATGCTTTTGTTAATATGTGCTGCTGTAATAATGTTAAATGCTACTCAAAAAAGGAGTAACTTACCCCATCCAATCCTCTGCCTTGTCTAAGAAAGTTTCATATTTGCTGACACATTCTTCCTTGAACAGAGTCATGGCTTTTGTGGCATGCAGAAACAGTTTCTGCCTGTAACACACAGAAATAAGAATCAGAATGCTTCGAGGTACTGAATTCTCCCATCTTACTTGGGAGTTTAGAAACCTATAGAACAGGGATATAGCTAAAGTTCAGGAAAGAGGAAACATTTCAGTAATAAGCCCTTCATGTATATTTAGAAAATATATCAGGGGAATATAGTCAAGTAACATATTTTAGTATCTTGTATATTCTGTTCTTTTCACGATAATTCAGCATTAATGCAAATTATAGTAGCACTGCTTTATTTTGAATGGACTCATCATAATGGGTAGGCTCTAAATTGCTTCTTTACTATGAACTACTGTAACCTTCAAGACTGATAGATCGAGCCCTTCTCAACTACACATAAAGTATAAATAACAAATACATGAAGAATGGTGTGCATGGTAACTGCCCTAAAACTCTCAAACAAACAAAAAGCCTAAAGAACTTTTTAATCCTTTTCCTGTTTGGTTGGATGCTTTAAAATGTTAGGTACTTAATTTCCAGTTATACAATTCTTAATCATTGTGTTTAAGTTTATTACCAATCTAGCATTTAATAAATCTTGATGTACATGAGGTTTCTAGACCTTCAGAGTTGCAGAGCCACCAGCTGGTTCTTCAATGGCTGATTTGTATTTTTTGCCATAATTCTTTCTAAAAAACTGTAATTATGAGGCCTAGATTTGCACAATACAGAAGACCCATTCCAATCTCTGCATACATCAACAGACGCGCACATTGCTTGTTGTGTATTTTATATGGACACAGTCTAAATGACTGTTAAGACAGTGCACACGGAGCAGCACACAGAGCAAGCCAAAGCTGCCCCCTGCCCCCTCATCCCTACCTTCCCAGAACTTATGTCCCCTGATTACATTGATGAAGACGGGAAACAAAGAAACCACAATACACTGCAAACATAAAATTCTTATAAAATAAATGGACTTACTTGTCAAATTTGTGAATTTGTTCTTCATTATAAGGAAGTCCTAAAGAAGAAACCATTTAAATCAGATTGGGTAGCCAAGTAATCTTTTTCAAGCAATTAAACTGTCCTTAAGTGCCAGCAAGTTGGTGTCAACTCTTAGTGGCTACATAGACAGACTTTTTCCAAGATGATCTGTTCTCAACCTGGACTTTTAGGGCTCTCAATAGTGCATTCACTGCTGTTATAATATAATCCATCCACTTTGCTGGTGATTGTCGTCTTCTCTTTCCTTCCACCTTTCCCAGCATTATGAACTTCTCAAGAGACTGGGTCTCCCCATAATGTGCCCCAAAGACGATAGTTTGAGCCTGGTCATTTATGCTTCAAGTGAGAATTCTGGATCGATTTGTTCTATGACCATTTGTTTGTTTTCCTGACTATCCATGATATTCTCAATAGTCTTCTTTATTAGAATTGCACTTTTTCTACTCAATTTTTAAAAAACTTTTCTCATTGCTTTCAGAATTTCTGCCCATCAAGTGAATCCAGAGATTTACAAATTTTTGTAATTAACTGAAGCTAAACTAAAAACAAAAAGTGTTTAAAAACACTTACTTCTTTCTGCTTTGTCTTTTTTGAATTGATAATAAATATCTGTTATGGAACTCAGTAGGACTTGTAACCTTTCTGGGCTATAAGAAAATAGAATAAAATAAAGATATAAAGATTAATGCTGTTGTGCAGTGCTTCGGATTCAAAGGCAAAGGATGACTTTAAGCTCTTGGGGCATGAATTTGGCACTTGTTTGCAACTTAAAACAAACATTTATTTTCCCAGAAACATACAACAGCTGTGGAGGGTAGCTACATAATCCCAGGAAAAGGTACAGCTCCTTTAAGAAGTTTCAAACTTGTTTCCTTGTATGTTCCAAAGCACCATTTTGCCTTCTAATTGGAAATGCTGCTCTGTCCTAAACACCAACTCATGCCAGGATTTAAAAGCTTAAATAATAGATTAAAAACTCAATGTGAATTCTACTTACTTTCTGTCTTTTGGATGTGTACCATCCTGGTTGGTCCAACTGTCAGATAGTATGCCGCTAGGAGAAAGTTTGTTTTTGATATCCTGAAGACTGGTCTCTATTGTTCCCTGAGAACTAGAAAGCTACAAAAATACAACAAATATATATCAAAAATATGGTTCTTGTACAACTTAACAGAAAACTATAATTTGCAACATGTACAACAAGAAATCCCAGGAACTAGAAAAAGCTGAAAATAGGACTATTGCCAGAGGCCAGCAACACAACCCTATCTTGTAAAAACTAAATAACCTATTATAGAAGTCAAATTACTTCAAAAATAATTTCATTGGAAAAAAGAATTTCTATGGTACCTAAAAATCTGTGTCTACTATGTGTTAATTGTAAATAATTATATTTGATTAATTTTCCTGCACTGTTACTATATTTCTAGTGCTATACATTTTGTTTGTAGGGGAATCTGTATGTGCTTTGGGAATCAATATAGTTATACATGTTATAAATATGCAATAAGTTATAAGCATAAAAATGGGAGCTGGAAAAATTATAATTTCAAAAAGTGATATGACTTAAGGAGTCATCTATTAAACCACACTATGTAATACTAGTGACACTAGATACTGCTAACTGAATGATACTAGACAATAGTAATAGATTCTACTGTTTCAATATCTATAGGTTTAGAGATAATGAACATTCATTTGTTTCACATTTTTTAATGTTTCTATATATGTGAACATCTATGCAAGGTATGGATGGTATTTTCCATGTGTACTGTATTGCTTACATGGCAAATTAGACATTCGAAATTTGCATAAGTGCTATAAATAATACATTATTATTGCTATTTCCAAGAAAAATACAAATGTGTGTAAACAGGTTTAACAAACAAACTTATTGAAGTCAAAAACATTTCCTTTGCAAGTAAATTTCAGTACACCTGAAATTTGGAAGAAACCCTATTGAGTGCTACAATATTGCAATACTAAGTTTTACCAGTAACAGTTTTGAGTGTATGTCTGAAATTTCATCCACTTCGGACGGTGCCAGATTTTGATATCTGTTCACAGAAAGAGAAGACAAACACAAAATAAATGAACAGTGGTTTATAATTTTATTATAATCATTTTTTTAAAAAATGTAACATTCTTAAATAACATTATTCTGGATCCAACTGAAAACTTACTTTTAAGTACAAAAAATATATGAACTTACTAGTATTATTTAAAAAGTCTTGCTCTAGTGATATGTGGCTCTAATTAAGTAATAAAAAAATCTGTGGAGAAATTCCAGTAGACATAAACAGCAGTTTTGCTGAACAATAGTTCCACATTTTATGCTAGCAGTTTAATCATTGTGTTACTGAAATAATATCTGCCATGTGATCTATTCTGCTCTTCTCTGGCTCAGGTTTCCCTGGTTGACAAAGCTTCCAGAACACAAACAAATAAGACATAAATGGCTGGATTCCATGTGATGATCATGTTACACTGATGCCATTTAGTTTCAAAGCTTTTTCTATAAATTATGTCAGGAGGCAATCTTGTGTCTTCCAAATACTCCGATTTCAACTTCAATAACTATGACCAGGATTTGTAGTACAAAACAATTATGTAAACATGGCTGTTACAGAAGTAAAACAAAACAAAACAAAATAATCTACTTTGTCAAAATATACTCAAAATAATTGTTTCTATGAACTAGGTTACATTAGATATCAGATCAAAACAGATTTACCACACAAAGAACACTATAGTTGTTATGGAAACATCATGCGTTATGACCCACTGCAAATACACATATGCACATACAAACATTGGGGAGATGGGCTGGAGGTTCACATGTATGCTCATAGATCCTCCAACTTAGAATTATTTGTGGAGAAATGCTCCATGAGGCCTCCTTTAGCCCAGGGCCAGATACTAGGACATCATGGTGTGTTGCCTAGAGCTGTAAAATATTGCCACAATAAATAATAATAATAATTAGTTGTCATCCAGAGAAGGGCAACAAGGATGAACTAGAAACGAAGTCCTTTGAGAGACTGAAGGAACTGCCCATATTTAACTTGAAAAGAAAAGACCAAGAAGGATATGACAGCACTCTTTAAATATCTGAAAGAATGTCACACAGAAGGTTAAGATCTTTTCTCTACATTACCATGGTGTAAGAGAAGGGAAAATGGAATTAAGTTACAGGAATGCAGAATCTAACTGAACATTCAGAAAAAAAGTATCAACAATTTAATAGTGAATACCAGTTTGACAGCGGAACCAATTATCCAGACAGATGGCATGCTTTCTATTAGATGTGTTTGTATTTGAGCTGAGGCTGGACCAACATCTTTTGAGAATGATTTATTTTGGATTCTTGCATTGAACAGAGGGCTGGATGGCCTCCATGGGCCCTTCCAACCATACAATTCTGGGATACTATTCTTACTTTATAATCAATTAGCTAATACTGCATTTGTGTAGTTAAGAGTAGCACTCCAGTTTTCTTGCCTTGAAAAGTAGATGACTGCAGTGTACTTACATTTTCATAGCTTTTTCTGTATTTCTGTTGCAAAATTCCAGCTTGATAACAACCTCTGTCTTTTTGTGAAATGTTTCACTGTAATCTTCTTTGATGATTTCACTGGAAAACATAGCAATTGAATCAATACACATGGAGATGAAACATCATGAAAGTTTTTCTTGGTCTTGTGGAAAAATTAAAATGCTTATCACCAGTCTCTAGAGGACGGGGGAAGGAGTAATAAGAATTCAGCAAAGATCCAAGTGACCTACAGACCACCTAGAACAATCTCTTGCTCAGTGGGATTGGAGCTAATCTCCAACAAATGAATGTCCAATTGCTGTACGACACCTCCATTGTACTATTCTACACAGACTGTTTTATTACTTAACCACTCTTAATAACAGGAAATTATTTTGAATATTCACCTTGAATTTCATTTTAGTTTTAATTTCTTGCCCCTTGTCCCAAACCCAGTTTCAAGAGATAACAGATCTGTCATCTTTCACAGATGATATACCTTTGGAGGTTTGTTTGTTTTTTTTACTTCCATAGGGTTAAAGAGAGGCTTTCTTTAGTTAGAGTGCATTCTTTCCTTTTGGCTACTATAGGTGCTTCATGGAAAGATTTACATTCTTTTTTTTATTAGGATAAATAGTCTTGTATATTCAGCAAAAAAGGCAAAGGCTTGGACTTTTTATTCATCTTTAAGAAACAAGAGAAAAGAAATTCTTTTTTATTTATTTTTTTTCCTGGCGAATCTGAGCTTGGTTTTTTGATACTGGAATGTGGCTATGGGAACTGTGTGATCTCTGCTTTGTTTTCTTACTTAATTGGCCCTGATCGGAGAGGAATTTTAAACAAGATAAAGAGAGTTTCCCCCTTTCACTATTTACTTTGGACAGAATGTAATCTGTATTTTTGACACTAGAGAGCGCTATTTACCATGGCTATTAAGAGAGCAAACTGCAGGGATGAGTGTTTCAAGATTATGTTTCAAAACTTTGCAGAAAAAATAATTCAGTCACTGGAGGATAAATGTGATAATTTGAACAACAAACTTGATGCTAAATTAAATGAGCCTGCTATTGATGTGAGGCAAGTTGAACACAAGTTGGATATTTTGGAGAATAATATGGATAATAAAGATATGGAAGAAGAAAGAAAGATGGATATCTTACTGGATCTTAAAGAAAAAGAATCTTATTTTGGACTTACAGTTACTTTGGATCACCCTAATGATGATATTGTGTTGGATTTACAAAAAGAATGTTTTAAATCACTGAGAGACAAAGAGAACTTATTGAAATGGTTCCTGAAAGAAGAAGACAAGGAGAAAATAATAAAGATTCCCCTTGTGGAGCACTGTTTGCTAGGTTTAAGGAATGAACTCTCTAAAAGTAAACAGAACTTGGATCAGTTTAATGGCAACACTGTTTTGGATCTACAAAAAGAAGATCTTAAACTACTAAAAGATAAAGAGAATTTATTGTTCCTGAAAGAAGACGACAAGGATAAACTAATAAAGACTCAATATGCGAAGTACTATCTGTTAGGATTAAAGAATGAACCTCTTAAAAGTAAACAGAAAGTGTATGAAGTAAATCTGTTTGATTATGCTTAAAACATAGGCTGTGGTTTCTGATAGATTAATGGTAATTTTTTGGGACCAGAACTGTATGATGATGTTATTAAGATCACTGTTGCTTAATAGTAGTCAAAATGAATATAGGTTGTGACTCCTGATAGTTATTAGAGGGGTTTCTTGTTGATTAGGACTGAATGGGGAAGTTACTAGGACTATATAAGGGAATGTTGGGAAATATGAGTGATATGAAAGTGCTTTCTATTATCTTTGGGAAGGGATGATGGTATATGATAATACTAGTGAGATTTTTATATGCACATAATGACAAAAACACAGATATTTAGGATTGGACATTAATGGTAGTGGCAGAGACGGTGGCATAATGTATTGAAATTAAAAAGTGGGGGTTAGCCTTGCTTCTGTTTGGAAATTGCTTTTGGTTTTCTTTTTTTGCTTGGGATTGCAAAATGCCATGCTGGCTTGGCTTGGGGTTTTGATAGTTATTAGATTTTAGGATTTGGAGAAGTATTTTGTATTAGTTATATTTTTAGAGTAAAACATGTATGTATTCTATATTTGTATCTGCAACAAAGAAAGTTGGAAGTCACCTTTCTCTTTTCTTTTTCCTTTCTGCACTTTTAACTCTTTTTTCCTGAACTTTTCTTTTTCTTTGTTTTTTCTATCTCCTTATATTTTATTCTTTATTGAAAATGAATAAAGCTTCTTTTTAAAAAATGCCATCCTACATGTAGAAACAGGTATAGTTTCTTTGGATGCTAGGGCATGGTTTCTTCTTCGTATCTTCTGCTTAATTTTACTTCCTATAGGTTTAGCCCCATTAGTATTTAGATATCACTTTAAATCATCATAGCTTAAAAAAAGCCTTAGGTAAAATGCAATTGCTGGGCTTCTCTATGGAAAGTCTGTGCTCATTAGTTTTTGATAATGCTAGAACGGCCCTTAAACAATGAATCTGGGATGTAGATCTCCATACAACTTTAAGTAAGGGGCTGCATCCGAATATTTCTCATTTTCTCCCAGAAGGTTCGCTGCAGCCTCCTATTTATCATCCATTACAATTCTGAAATTTCATAAGGCTTTCACCTTAGCCAGGATGGGAGCTTTGCCTTCAGCAGTCCTTTTTTGGACTTTTTAAGGGTGCTCCTGTGCACCTTTAGTTGCATCCATGTGGTGATGGCTCTACAGAAACTCTCAGCCATATGCTGCTTTATTGCTCTCTCTATAAGGATTCTAGACAGACCCATATATATATCCAATCGGTAGGAAATGTGATTTTTATTTAATGTTGCTTCTATCGGACAAGGACTCAAAAATATCTGACCAAGTTGCCCAGTTTTGTGCTACCATCTGTATGATACACCACACCACTACCCAGGTTTGGAATTTTTTACAATAGTATTTTATTTTGTTTTTAGTATTTTTATTCTTACTATTTTAGACCCTATTAGTTACTGTTTTTCTGTTATATTTATGTATGTACAGTACTGTGCAAAAATTTTAGGCAGGTGTGAAAAGATGCTGTAAAGTAAGAATGCTTTCAAAAATATATATAATTGTTTATGTTTATCAATTTACAAAATGCAAAGTGAGCAAACAGAATAAAAATCTAAATCAAATCAATATTTGGTGTGACTACCCTTTGGCTTCAAACCAGCATCAATTCTTACACTTGCACACTTTGTACACTTGCACAAAGTCAGGGATCTTGTAGGATTAGAGTCAGGTGTATGATTAACTAAATATACTAAGTAGGTGCTAATGAACATCAATTTCATATGTAGGTTGAAACACAGTCATTAACTGAAACAGAAACAGCTGTGTAGGAGGCGTAAAACTGGATGAGGAACAACCAAACACTGCTACTAAGGTGAGGTTGTGGAAGGGAGTTTCATGTCACAGGTCATACACCATGGCAAGACAGCACAGCAACAAGACAAGAGGTAGTTCTACTGCATCAGCAAGGTCTCTCCCAGGCAAAAATTTCAAAGCTGACTGGGGTTTCAAGATGTGCTGTTCAAGCTCTTTTGAAGAAGCACAAAGAAATGGGCAACATTGAGGACCGTAGATGCAGTGGTCGCCCAAGGAAACTTAATGCAGCAGATGGAAGACACATCATGCTTACTTCCCTTCGACATTGGAAGATGTCCAGCAGTGCCAGCAGCACAGAACTGGCGTAAGTCAGTGGGACCCAGGTACACCCATCTACTGTCCGGAGAAGTCTGGCCAGAAGTGGTCTTCATGGAAGAACTGTGGCCAAAAAGCCATACCTTAGCCATCCAAAGTGGAAACAAGGCTAAGCGACTCAACTATGCAGGAAAACATATGAACTGGAGTGCATAAAAATGACAGCAGGTGCTCTGGACTGATGAATCAAAATTTGAAATATTTGGCTGTAGCAGGAGGCAGTTTGTTCACCGAAGGGCTGGAGAGCAGTACAATGTCTGCAGGCAACAGTGAAGCATGGTGGGGGTTCCTTGCAAGTTTGGGGCTGCATTTCTGCCAATGGAGTTGGAGATTTGGTCAGGATCAATGGTGTCCTCAGTGCTGAGAAATACAGGCAGATACTTATCCATCATGCCATCCCATCAGGGAGGTGTGTGATTGACCCCAAATTTATTCTGCAGCAGGACAACGACCCCAAACATACAGCCAATGTCATTAAGAACTATCTTCAGTGTAAAGAAGAACAAGGAGTCCTGGAAGTGATGGTCTGGGCCCCCCAGAGCCCTGATCTCAACATCATTGAGTCTGTTTGGGATTACATGAAGAGACAGAAGGATTTGAGGCAGCCTACATCCACAGGAGATCTGTGGTTAGTTTTCCAAGATGTTTGGAACAACCTACCTGCGAGTTCCTTCACAAACTGTGTGCAAGTGTATCTAGAAGAATTGAGGCTGTTTTGAAGGCAAAGTGTGGTCACACCAAATATTTGATTTAGATTTTTCTCCTGTTTGCTCATTTTGCATTTTGATAAACATAAGCAATTACAATATATATTTTTGAAAGCATTCTTACTTTACAGCATTTTTTCACACCTGCCTAAAACTTTTGCACAGTACTATATGTATGTATTAGGAAGTAATACTGTTATTATTAGATATTTTGACCGTATCTGGCCTAAGGGCTGTAATAAACTTGATTGATTGATACTATTAAATATGATAAATAAAATTGCCCTTATTGTTTCCTATTTCTGCTCTTAATAGACATGTTACCAAGTAAATGCAATTATGCAAAATAATGTAGACTTTTTGGGAAAAAATTACATATTTCTGAAAAAGTAAAATGCTCTAAATTGGGAATGAGGAGTCTTTTTTTAATTTTAAAGGCTACCTCAGTTATAGAGAGGGGCATCCGAGGCTGCATGTCCACAGTGAATGGAGCCGAAGTCCAAAATCTCTTCCTTTATGTGCACACACAGAAGCTACCAAAGAAGCTCCTTCTTCAATGTTGCGGCAACTTAAAGAAGAAGCTGTTTCTTGGGGAACCATTACTTAAAATCCCTTCAGATGCCTTGAGATGAGGCCTCCTGAGTGGACAATTTAACTTGCCCCTCATTTTTCTCATTAGGAATAAAAAAAAGGATGCAAGTTGCTTCGAACCTAGGACTTACAGCAGGTTGAGAGAAACATGCTGAGGGTTGAATGTTTTACCTATAAGCTTTATAAAGTTATATGGAATTTGATATCATTATTAGCAGGTACTTGATTCATTTGTTTCCTTTGATGAACAGGAAAATTTAATTCACTATAAATACCACTATTTTGCACGAAGTAGTATCATCCAATTATTGCACATGTTTGCTTACAACTGGGTGAATAGTGCATCTATTTTATTACAATTATTTCTACGTTTCCCTAAATGCTCATGGCTCATCTGATTATATAATCATAAAATGTGATCAAATACAATAAAACTTAGAAACTTTGAAGCAACTCAGAACCACTGTCAAACTCCAAAGAATATTAGAATAGAGTTTTCACAGCTTTGCAAAATGCATGCAAGGTGAGGTCTCCCCTTATCTCAGAGAGTAATGTGGGTGCCCATCCCTTAAATTCTGGTTGGGTAGGGATCAGAAACAGCCCCTTTTGGGATGAATGAATGCACAGAGCAGGCTAATTCTGAATCAGAAAAGACAATCTTGCAAATGCATGGAGACCACACCATATAGGCTTTAACAGTTAAAACGAGCATTTTGAACTTGGCCTACTGGCTTCCCCTGTGGTTCCATGTAGACATTAAAAAGCACATATTGAATATTTATTTATTTATTCATTTATTTTATTTATTTGAATGTATTAGCCACCAACTCCAATGGACTATTCCCATATCTCCAATTCTTAGTTAATTATCCAGGGTCAGAACTGTTATCTGTGGGAATGACAACGAGCAAAGTTTGATCAATAGCATAACTCACATTAGCCATCTGATTCCTTTTCGCATGAGTTCTTGGTAAAGCAATAAAGCTCGGGCAACTCTACAGGCATAACATACAACCCCTGTCACTGCCTGTAAGAAAAAATAAAATGCTACAATAATTTTATTAATAGAAAATTAACATTTAATGAAAAAGGATCACAAGGTGGATGGGAAACCTAACACCAAGCATAAAAAAGATAAGTTTCTGTAGCATTAGGTTAGAATGTTATACAGGTAGTCCCCGGGTTAAGAATGCCCAGTTTAAGGATGACCCATATTGTAGCAAAATTCAAGTTACATACACAATGATCCGAGTTAAATAAACAATGGTTCGACTTCAATACACAATAGTACTTATAAAGTATTATACAATAATACTGTTCCGGCTTACATACAAATTTGACTTAAGGACAGACCTTGGGAATGGAACTCATTCTTAAACTGGGGACTTCCCTGTAATACACGCTCTGAATAAAGCAAGAAGCAGACACAGCTTGAAGACTGTGCATTATATTACTGGGACAAAGAGTGGCAACAGAGGTTATCAAAGAACCCCAGTTTAAGGTACAAGGCAATACCTTCAAGTTTTCTAAAGAGACACTATTAAAATTACTACTTATACAATTCTGCCCTATATTATCTGCATTTAATACCATTCACTTACTTTGCTCTAAGCATCTTATATGTTGTTTTTACTGTTCTTAATGTTTGTCCCACTTAGTTGCAGGACCTGCTGGTTTTACACAGCACTCACCTGGGCAGTAATGCTTTTTTAAAGCATGATTCAGCAGGGCTTTTGTTTGTCAGCTGGCTTCTCACAGAGCCTGACACTGATTAGAAGTGAGAGGAAATGCCTGGCTTAGAGTGACCCAGCTGGGTTTCATGCCTGACTAGAACCTGGGTCTCCCTGCTCCTAGCCCAGCACCTCAGCCACAACGCCACACTGTCTCTGAAGCATTCATTCTTGTACTGTATGTGCAATTATAATTAACGGAGATACTCACTTTTGCCATACTTGCATCACTGTCCAAGTCATAACGTTGATGAACCTTAGGAAGTAAAACTGGAATAGAGCAGGAGGTTAAAAAAAAAAATTAAAAACCATGCAAAGTTGGAATTTAAAAAAAAGAAAAAAAAGAACTGAACATATCCTTGATATAATCTGAGAAAATGGAAACAGAAGAACTCTTATAACCATTATCACAGAATGATTTTGGGGAAAAATGAATTCATTGTAAATAGAATTTATTTTTCCAGCTAATCCTCTTATAACTATGCAATCTTTTTAAAGAAAATCATATAATGGTAAAAAGCCTTTCCACTGGTGTCCATTTCTTTACCAGTAGCTGCTCCTAACATAGGAAAAATTAAATCTCACACTCAACTAGGAATAGCAGAATTTATTGGACTTTCATAATATGGGATAGAAATTACTGTCTCTATTCTGTAAAATTAAACTCTTTCAGAAAAATTCAGACACAAAAGTGATTTATCAATAGAAGAGAATACACGTAGGTCAGGGTTGAACTGTGGAGTCCTTGGGGTTCTCTGAGCTTGGTTGTTTTCCTGCAGACGTTTCGTTACCCAACTAGGTAACATCTTTAGTGCTACAAGGGAGTAGGGTTTGCTCTCAGCTTATATACAGTAGCTACTATATATAATATAGTATTATATTATACACAATATAAACTGAGAGCAAACCCCACTCCTTTCTAGCACTGAAGATGTTACCTAGTCAGGTAATGAAACGTTTGCAAGAAAACAACCAAGCTCAGAGAACCCCAAGGACTCCAAAGTTATTTATAATGTATAATACATGTGCTAAAACCTGTTGTAAACTACTTAGAAGTAATAGATGGGCATACTATGATTTAAGGTCCCATTGGACTGGAATCTATGAATAAAATTCTATAAATTTTCAAGCTAAGCTTGTTGGTCTGGCACTTACGCATTCAGAGTATTTGTATTTATTAGATTTGCATCTTGCCTTTTTGTTCATGCAACATGTAAGGTGATTTACTGCACTTAAAAATACAAATAACATTTTTATAAATATAAAAACAACACGTAATGCTAACCCACATCATCATCATCATCATCATCATCTAACTAATTATAACATAGTATTTTGCATGAATCAGCTTACTACAACAAATAAATCTTGGCAAAAAAAAAAAGTCTAGGCTTAATGTGAAGCAGGCCACAGGGGCTATGTCCGTGTAACTAGATATTGGAATATACTATAAATTAAACTAACCTTCTTAAGTTCTACCTTATTTGTAAAGTTCATTTACATTCTATTAAGTAGTATTGTTACATTTCAGACTGAGTGTTGTTGGCCAGGAGTTGCCACAGGGTACGGCATCTGTCAAAATTTGCAAGATGGCAGGTACAGTGTCACAATCCAAGTCCCACCACTTTTATACATGTGCGCAACAAATGATGGAGATACTAGAGGAACAGGGCTTGGATCACGATAGCACTCACCATCTTGGAGATTTTAATCACAGATGATGCCGTTGTTGCTTATTTGATGTAATTTATGCTTTCTTACTGTAGTATTTTGCTGTGTTTTCAGAACTGCTTATTTTTCATTTTGAAAATTCTGATATGGTAATGTGAATGTTAGCAAAAAATAAAATAAATAAATAATTATCCTTTTTGAAATGTATGAAGATGGAATATTGTACCAACTCAGGACTAAAACATTTCTCAAACAGAAATAAAAAGGAAAACTAATTGCTATTTCAGAAATTAATTTCCAATAAAAATTCCCCATTTAATTTTTATTTACACATATATACCTATAAGTGAAATAGAATTTTGAGTCAGGATACATTCTGAATAAATATTGAATTAATTCAAAATTTGCCCACACCAGATGGAAGCACTTAGTAGGCCTTGGCCTACCTCAGTAAAAGCTAGATAGGATTGGACCTGGCTATTACTTGGATGGGAAACACAAGCAAATCTCAAAGCTGAAATTGGAAAAAAAAACATCCTGGAAGAAGACAATGACAAATCACTTCCTGCCAAGAAATTTGCCTGGGCATGCCCACATAGTCACCAGAGTTAAGTCTGACGTGAGATTCTTTACTTTTCATTCAAAATTTACATACATACATATATATATGACCATGATCCTACAATTATAGCTATTTAAAGCTATACTTGTTTCAGTAATACCTTTGTAAATCATATATGCACCTTAGGTTATACTAAATTATTAGCTGTTCACAGCCAAGGAAGAGTTAATTGACTTGGCCTGATGAACGGAAATTACTACTTAAGAAAACATCAGGGCAATACTTTTGAGGGATGCGACAGTAAAAAAATATTATTATTATTTCATACAGTCATATGAAAAAGTGTACCTTTAAAAAGTTACAAATTAAATACAATTAAAAATATTTCTAATACTTAAGTTTTAATAGAAAAATAATAACTCCATCATACTTTCTTCATAGAGTAATCCTATGACGTTTACAGCTTCTCTGCTTACTACAATTATAGGATTTTCCTCCGTGGTTTTAGGGAAAACTTGTGCCAGTCTGCTGGGCTCTAATACTAAACGCCGGCCTTCATATATCAGTTCTTGATTGTGTGAAGGTATTTTTGTCTGCTTGTAGACAAGTTCATTAAATATGGCAGCACTGTTAAAAGGAGAAAAAAAATATACTTAATAAAGAACTCCTACTGCATTAAAATAACCAAAGGTATGAGGGGAAAAAAGGGAAAAAAATCTGTTTAAAGGCAAACAGAGAACATAGACCTAGTTGTTGATTTACAAAGAAAACTATAAAAATACTTACTTATTATGATTGTGAATATAAATTTTGTGTGCAGTCATTTGTTGAAGAGAGAAGACATGAATAATTATCCTATGAAGTATGTCACTTGTCTCAGCAAAAAACTGATCAAATCCCCAACATTTCTCCTGATCTGCTTCAAGAATATTTGCAAGGACAGGTGTGAGTAGTACCTGCAATCCCCTAAAAAGTTACACAGAAAGCAAATATTACATTCGACAAAGTATGATGGCATTCTTTCTCCTTCAGCCAAACTTAAATATACTAATTTTTAATATATACAAACATTGTCAACAGATAAAAGTAGCTGGGTTGCATTTTAGTTTAGAGAGGCAGAAGTTATTCTAATTGGTGAAGGATTGCAGATATCCTCTATGGAAAAAGGGTAACTCCTTATCCAGCTAGTTCATCATTCCTTGCAATAAAGTAACTGGAGGATCATGTATTTTGCACTGTGAAATGTTACTGAGGTTGTCATCTCCTAGACCAGCCACCCAAGCCCTGTTATGCTGCCTCATTGTGGTGGGGGGGGGGGGGGAAAGGAGTTCCTGGCAGTTATCAAAGAATACTGGGAGTATATGTCAAGAGTATATACTTCCAGCAGAAACATTCAAGGCATGAAGATAGTATCAGTTGTCCAGATAAAGCAAGCAGGCGCTCATCTCAGACAACAGTAATATAGGAAGATACTGGAGGTGGATTATTATTTTAGTAACAATGGCAAAGGCATCATTTCATACTGTGTGAGAGAAGGCAGTGGTAAACCACTTCTATATTTTACCAATAAAATCACCTGGTATACAAAATAAAGTGACTGATGAAATAGTGCTGGATGACAGGCCCCTTAGATCATATGGCATTCAACATGCTTTAAACTTGAGGAAGAAACACCAATAACCTGCATATACAGGGAGTCCCTCGGTTAAGAACGCCTGGATTACAGATGACCCATAGTTAAGAATGGAGACTACTGTAGCAAAATTTGAGTTAAATACACAATGGTTCAAGTTCATTATACAATACTGCTTATACAGCGTTATACAATAATACTGTTCTGGCTTACACACAAATTCGACCTATAGACAGACTTTGGGAATGGAACTCGTTCTTAAACTGGGGATTACCTGTACTGAAGACACTAGTCTGAATAGTTGAAAATGCAAATGATCTGCAAGCTCTAGTAATGAAAATCAAGGAGCACAGTGAAAAAATTGGACTAAAATTAAATATAACGAAGACCAAACTAATGACAACAGGTACAGCAACCCGCATTAGAACTGACAATGAAGACGCTGAAGTGGTGGATAGCTTCTGCCTTTCAGGATCAACTGTCCGTGATAAAGAAACCAGCAGTCAAGAATTATGCTGCAGACTAACACTCAGCAAAGAAGACCTTGGAAGAGATATTTAGATGTCATGATGTGTCTGTATCTACAAAAATAAGAATCACACAGACAATGGTTTTCTCTGTGGCACTCTATGGAAGTGAAAGTTGGATTTTGAAGAAGCAGGACAGAAAGCATATTGATGCTTTTCAGTTTTAAGGTAGGCAAAGACTCTTGGGAATACCATGGATAAATGGATCATAGAATAAATCAATCCAGAGTTCTCCCTTGACCAGGCTCAAATTATTGTATTTTGAGCACATTATGTGAAGACAGCTCTTTTGAGAAGTCTGTAATGCTGGGAAAAGTGAAAGGAAAGAGAAAAAGACAACCTGCAGCAAGACAGGAAGACTTGATTACAGAGCCAATGGACTCACTATTGGGAGAACTGATCATACTGGAGAACATCTATGTGGCTGCTAAGAATTAACACGAAACTTCATGCCAATTTTCTGCAGGAAACACCACAAAATAGGCATCTAATGATATGGAAAGCACTACAGAGTTAAAACAAGACATACTCCCCCAAGAAAGCATAGCTAGCATAGAAATCTTAGCCTTGCCCCCTTTGTGACATCATCCCTCCTCCCACTGTAGTCCTCAACCATACCTCAAAAAATGAAAAAGATGATGGTCCCAAACCCTCAAAATGTTGTTTGTCCCTCTCCTAATGGCAAGACAGATTGTGATCTCTGACAGAAATAACAAACTCATGTTCACATTTAGCACAATTTGATGCAGGCTTACTGTAATGCATTTGCTTTGTAACTGCAATAAAAGCTTTCTTTCTACACCATTATTGGGGCTGCTTGGACATGTTTAAGAGTTCTTGGAGAGTTCAATATTACATAATATATTCTGGCAGACCAACAAAGGAAAAAAGGAAGGAACATTATAATTCTAATGGCACTTACTTTAAAGTAAATTAAAATTATGCAATTTTAGTAAAATTTAGTAAATTAGTAAAATTTTGCTAATCTCATAGTTTATTTTACTAATTAAGTGCTGCCTTGGTTAATGAGTAACCAAATTAGGATGTGGGTTTGCATAACATAATTTATGTTGATAAATAATTATGTTTGCTTCATGCATTGACAGATAGCTTCCCTAGTTTATCTGCTGTCAAGAAGGCTAAAAATGTTCAAGCAATAGCACTGAAGAGAGATTAACTTTTACTGCAAACCAGAATTCTCCTCCTTTCCACCCATAATCCAGCAATGCAGATTAGTCTAAGAAAAGATTCTCAATCATTTCAAGCCCTGTGCATCACCTCTTCCCCAAATTGTTAAAATCACACAAGATTTTTTTCATACTCACATGAGATCTCATGAGACTTGGGAATCAACACTGAATTATTTAAGCAAATCAACAGTTTGACAAAACTTACTTAGAAAGACTACAGGAAACAGGCATATCACGACTCCATTCAATGGGACCATTTTCTGCTTTCTGTACTCCAGATATTGCACCAGAAGGCTTTCCAGTTATAATTTTATACCTTTGAGATATCAGAGATACCATCATCAGCAAACACATTCTATAATAAAACCATTTAATAGTAATGTGAATCCCAAACAAAGCCTAGGCAGCTTTCCAGTACACCAGTAAAATATAGAATAACCAATTACACTTCCAGAGATGTGGCATGTTAACTGTTGTTGAACTATTTACCAACTATAAGAGGAAATACATTTTTTTTATCACCTGTATAAACAGAAAGTTTGGGACCATTACAAATTTTGAATGAAGTGCTTTTTCCTGAGAACTGAAAAGCTAAAAATTGTTAAATTTTTAAATATTTTTCACCAGATTTATACATACAGACATGAAACAAATATCTGTGAGACATTAGATGGGTAATGTTTCTATATAGCTGGTAATGATAGAGCTTCTTCTATTTATAGTCAGAGATCCATTAAAAGGAAGGGGAGAAGCAATGTCCATTGATTTCTTTTTCATCTGTAGCCCTGCACCATTTCCTATACCACTCCAGATATCCCACCAATCTTCCAGAGCTGCTTTGCAAGAGGAACACGGGACAAAAGAACTGGTGAAAATCAGATCCACTTCTCATTCTTGCAGTGGAAGCATTTCGTAAATAGAATTCCATTTGCAAAAAGTGAGGATCCAAATAAGGATCATTTGTTTGCCTCAATCATCTATAGTTCCTAAGTATCATACTCTACTTCAAACTAAAGAATGCAAATAATATGTACATAATTCAGTAGCCTGATTGTTTCTCAAAGTAATTTTGTCCAAACAGACAACTTTGGCTGATGTGAAAATGCTGTATATATTACAAGCTTTAAATTATTAGATTCATCATATTAAATGCAGCAACATTTTCTTGGTGATTCCCATAAGGAAATAGTAATTTATGAATTGGGTTTTAAAATTGTAAGTAAAACAACAGGTATTAGGTCTCTCTCATTTTATATATTACCTCCATCATTGGAAAAAACATACCAAGTGAAGATAAGTGGGAATCTATTATTCTATCCTATTTATTCCATAGGCATTTGGTTATCCACTGTGGAAACAGGATCACAGGCTTCTGATTTAATCCACCTTGGCTCCTTTGTTAACTGATCTTATGCAAAAGAATGTCTTTTCCTAGGCCAACAATATGGAGAGCATTGCCATAACCAAAATGCCTTTCAGTGGCATATTTCTGGAACTGACCCATTAAATCTATCCCAAATTGCTGCTTATGCCAAACAACAACATTTTAATAATATTGTCTTTGGAAGCCAGGTATGTCCTACATATTGCCAACATTCTAATATTCAGACATAAACAGAAGCATTGTGCTTTTTAAGTATGCCAAATGAAATCTGCCTTCAACACCACTAGAAAACATCAGCTCTACATATCTAAATGCAGTACTTTCTGAGTTTATCAGTGTTACAAATTTGTTACATCATATCCAGGAAAGAAAAATAAATTGCAAAGCAAATAACATAGTCAGGATACAAGAGTGTAACAGAATCCTCAAAGAAAATCTTTCTTGATATTTCATTTTCTCAAATTTTATGTAGACAATTTAGTTTAGTTTAGTAGACACTTCCTTTAAATTACCTACATCACTTCCTTATTTCTCCGTGGCCCTTCAAAAGGTCGAAATGGTAGACTTCCAGTTGCAGCATGATAAAAGGTCACTCCAATGCTCCACAAATCAACCGTTGCCCCATACTTCTTCTGGTGCTCTTTTCGCAATACTGCTCGCTCATACATGTCAGGATGCTAGGGTGCAAAAAGGGAAAACAATGCAAGACTCTTGCATATATTGCAAGGATATTGCAATGGAAGTTCTATGGATATTATTACAGACAGCACCAGAGGTTATAGCTTTCTATATGTTATCTTCCATAAAATAAAGTACAAGACTTTTTACAATATACTGTATGGGTGAAATTCAACAGGCCTGAGTATTTTCTTTCACAAAAATGACAGAATACAAATTAAATAAGGCAAACAAGATTTGCCATAAGCAGAAGTGGCTTTTATATATTACCACCAATCCTGACAGTAGTTTTGTTTCAAAACAAACTGTAATATGAACAAGGCTAACAGTCTATACCTTTAGCAGCAGTTATCTTGTCAAAAGAAAGGATAATTAAAACAAATTTGGTCATATTCATTTGAGATTTTCTTTTCTACACAAGTGAAATGAGGGAGATTTTTTTTATGGGATACCTTTTTTTGCAGAATGCTTGCAGGCTTGCCTTGAGCTTCTATTGTGATAGTTTTGGCACAAAACAACCTTTTGATTCACCTGGGCCTTCTAAAATATGATCCTCAGGCTGTGAATTTTGATCCTGGACTTTTAAAAATGAATATATAATTTGGTTTGCTTGTTGTTTGTGAACCAGCCATGCTAGTTTAGTATTACTTCAAACAGATCATTATGGTTTGTTTAATAAACCATGATTAAAAATTCTACTTAGCAGTCATTAAAGAAAAGAAAAAATATTGGGCTTACCAAATATTCTTCTGTTCCATAGAGGGAGACAAACTGTTCATCATCATCCAACTCCCTAGCAGCCCCAAAATCTGTGAGTTTGTAAACTGATTGTCCATCTTCACCTATAACACGCATTATATTGCCTGGTTTGATGTCACGATGCACTATTCCATTTTCTCGAAGATGGTTCATACCAGCCACTTCAACGTAAACAATAAATTAAAAATACATATAAGTAGATTGCAAAATTATGTAGGTTTGATAAGAAACATGGTACCTTATTACAATTATAGGAGTGCATACTTATTTTCAATTACTTTATTTCTTTATGAATCAGTAAATGCCAAGCAGGAATGAACAACTGGCCAAGCTCAACATTAGAATGTGATTTTGCACTAATGTTCACACTCAAAGGCAGATTCTAATGTCCTGCAATGTCAAGAGACAGGGAGGTATAACTTTCCCAATGTATTATTTGGATGGGAATCTAATTTATACCAAAGAAACTTACTTTTTTTTCTTTTTTGGAAAAAGAGTAAGTATCTGAAACAAGATTTCAAATATTTGGCTTGTAACATTTATGACAGCGCTCCAAGATCTTGATCAACTATTTCCAACAGCTACAGGCTGAGGTACAGAGAAGATAATTTATGGAAACAAATGTTCCAAAAACACCACTGCCAGAAGAGCAATTTTATTTACAGTGCGAGCCTATAGATGCAAACTAGGATGTTCAGTCTAAGTATGGTGGACTTATTAGTGTTAAATACAACTGTAGATGCATTTATACTACTCAATTTCTATCACCTTAGTCTTTACAACTCAAACATGGTAGCCTAAGCACTGGGACCAAATAGGAGCCATTTGGGAAGAGCCACTATTGCTACTACAAGTCATTGTCAAGCAGCAATAGCATGCACTGTAAGTAGGAGTCCTCAGAGACTTTAGTGGCTCTTCCAGGTTGCTGGCTGGTTTAGTCCTCTTCTTGATACCTCTCCTTCTTAGGCAGACCAGCATATTCTACCTGGGTTACAAAAAATCTTGAAAACCACAGATAGCAGGAAAAAGATGCGGAAAGCTGTCTTTGTCATCATACATTGTTGTGTGAAAGTTTGCTACCCAGATATGGTATGCCTAAGAGAGAATGAGAGCCAGTTTGGTGTAATGGTTAAGGCATCAGGCTAGAAACTGGGAGACCATGAATTCTAGTCCCGCCTTAGGCACAAAGCCAGCTGGGTGACCTTGGGCCAGCCACTCTCTCTCAGCCATATGAAGCAGGCAATGGCAAACCACTTCTGAAATCTTGCCCAGAAAACTGCAGGGACTTGTCCAGGCAGTCACCAGAAGTCAACATGACTTGAAGGCACACACACAAAGAGAGAAATACTTTTGGATGGCTGAGTACGAGAGTCTTCTGGGTAGAGGAGGTGCTGAATATACAGTATATGCAGCTGTATTTTTAACTGGAGATCTCTCCTAAGACTCCTCAAGTAAGAAAGGGTAGACATGAGAGGATTACCTTAGTGGCATAAACACCCATATCCTCTCCTTTTCACATCTATAAACACAGCCCTTTAAAAAGGTTTGGAGATGGTGCAAACCTAGAACAGGACACAGGTCAACTCCCAGTGGGCAAAAGATTATCAAGGTATACTACAAAAATACACTTTTGAAATTCAGCTTCCTGAATAAGAGAATGTAAGAGAAAGGACACAGGAGTTTCTGCCATGGTGGCTGTCCTCTGATTGTAGGGATACTTTGGGTAAAGGTGAAGGGAGAACCCATGGAGTTAACCCCACTGCTATGGCAGCTAGGGAGAAGCAGCCTTTTTCTTTCTGCCAGCCATCAATTTTGGTCAGCAGCTGCATTTTCTCATCATGCCCTGGTTCTAGATTATTTGACTTACACCTCTGAGCAGCAGGTAAGACAGTGAGGGAGACATTCTATTTCACCCTTTGAATTATGCAAAGATGGGGAGATAAGCACCTAGTAAATACCAATTACAGACAAACATTTTGATTTTGCAAGAGATTATAGCAAGCCAATTTGAGTGGCAAGACTTCTGTATATGACAAATATACAGCACACACATTTTAATAATTAAATAAAAATGGAAAATAAAGACAGCATGTAAAAAGCAAATAAAGTTTTACAGACATCTGAACAAATTCAACAGCCTAAGTTTAAACATCAGCCAGAATACAATGGTTATTATAAGACAGTAAAAACCCTTTGAAGAAAGAATTAAGCAGGCCTTTCAAAACAGAGAATTTCAAATATGGATGTGTCCACTGAGTAGTCTCACTCTCTCTTATTGTAACCTGAATGTACCTCTTTTTTCTTTTCTTTTTTTTGTCCCTTCAAGTCAGTGTTGACTCCTGGCAACTGTCTGGACAAGTCCCTGCAGTTTTCTTGGCAAGATTTTCAGAAGCAGTTTGTCACTGTCTGCTTTCTAGGGCTGAGAGAGTATGACTTGCCCAAGGTCACCCAGCTGGCTTTGTGCCCAGAGCAGGACTAGAACTCAGTCTCCCAGTTTCTACCTTGGTGCCTTAACCACTACACCAAACTGGCTCTTGAATGTACCTCTAGTTCAGGATAAATAGCAAATCCTTCCAACTGATTTTATGGCACAGTAATGTTCCTATTGAGCTGATTAAGTATGTACAGTTCAGAACATAAGATTCAGCGCTCTGATTTGGGCCCAGAATAATAGCAGATTAGATTCCGACAATTAGCTCCTTTCATTTTATCTGCCACATTTTGGACCAGCTGCATTTTTGGTACATTTTTTAAAAGGCAGTTCCAGATAGCATATATTCTATCTAGATATATCTAGCCTAGATATAACTGAGGCACGTGTCACCCTGTCTACATCTGCTTTGCCTAAGCAGGCACACAATTGGTGCAACAAAGTTAACTGGGTCAGAAAGTACCTGGCCAAGGTGGGAACATGTGTTTGTGGTTTACATGCTTCATACTTTTACATATTACAAGTAAATTCCTGCTACAAAGCTTGGAAAATGTGCATCTACTGCAGTTTAGCAAAATAACATCCAAATTGTTATTTTATATGACATACAATTCAAACATTCTAATTAAGTAAGGTAGATGAATATAGTATGGCAAAACCCAAAACCAAACACTAGACTAGTGGTTTGCAACTTTAGGTCCTCAGGTGTTATGGGGCCAGAAATCCCAAAATGAAAACCATAGTCTAAAGAACACTTGGAGGCTGAAAGTTGGGAATAAGTACAATAAACATTTTAAAATCTAAGGACATAACTTTCACATACCAACATCTCTCAATACAATTAAGAATTCTGTTTCTGGCAACCCATAGGCATTAGATGGCTCTTCTAAAACTGTGTATAAACTGCCACATGGACAAAATTCCATAACAAGGACTTTATGTCTAGAGGTTGTCTAGGAAAAAAATAAAACAAAAGTTTTAATTTACATTAAGTAAGTTACAAAGTCAAAAATTTAGTGAAGTATAAATTATGCTTTAGACCAGTGTTTAACCATGGGTGGCTGGGGAATTCTGGAGGTTGAAGTCCAGATATCTTAAAGTTGCCAAGGTTGAGAAACACTGCTTTAGACTAATGAGCTAACCTATGAACAAAGCTTGAGACAAGGATTTCCTTGATTACAGTTTATTAATTGAAAGGCAATTAATTTAATTGTGCAATTCTGCACAAACAGTATCAGAAAAGGTTGCATACTGTGGGTTTGGATTCAGTGTCAAACACTTAGCATTACAAAACCAAGTGTAGTCTCCCCTTAGGTCTCTAGCTCCTTTCCTTCTTCTGGAGCTGAGAAACTTTTGATTTTGTTTCATCTTAATGAGAGCTTGTCATGTTGTTTGAATCCAAACAAATTATTGATCTTAACTCCGGTTAATGGAAACAAGTCAATTCAAAAACTTCACTTACTTTTACTAATAAAAATTAAAATCAACCAGTTTAGGGACTGAATGATACATTAATCTGTAGCCAATTTAAAGCATGTGGAAATTTTCTAATTTCTTTCTTGTAGCCATATTCCAGAAGAGGAAGCAGGGAGATTAAGTTCATTTTCATAACTTTACATTATATTTGAACATCGCCCATGTCCTTGTGCCTCTCAGGATATAATTAAGAAAAAAAATGTGGCATATTGAAACTAATATACAAAATGTAAAACATCAATTGCTCCTCAATAAAATACATGCAGAATAGATCATAATTACCTCTTCTTCTATGGCAAATAATTTGACAATGTTCTTGTGATTTAGTTTCTTTAACACTTCAAACTCCCTCATCTGAACATCCACAGGACGAAGGAAGCTGAAGTTATTAAATACTTTGACAGCATACAAGTCTCCAGTTTTCTGTAAGAAATATTAGGTTTATTTAGAAAGAGCCCAGAATCATTAAAATGACCATCTCTGGAAAACAACTCTTGTTCCGGTCCATTTGAATTTTTAATGAAACGTTTGCAACATTTAAAAAAAAGTGTCATGGAATATTCATCTGGCAAAAGCTACAATATGTTATTAAGACACATCTGTTTCACCTCTGATAAGTAAACACATAGATGCCATTCAATATGAGAAGTTAAGAAAAGATCCTACACTGAGCCTAAGCAAAAATCTTTCCAACTAGCAGAATTTCTATCTTTGTACAAACCTTGTGTCGTCCACGGAAAACATTTGCAGTAGCTCCCTGTCCCAGGATGTCTGATAGAAGCCACAGATAATTTGAAGTGCTCTGCATATTTGCTCCCAGTTAGTCAAATCTATTGGGTTTGAAAAATAAAACATAACATCATGAATTAAGTTGCCAATATGTCCGGGACAAAGTATGAACTCTTCTTATTTTAGATCTACAGGCAAATATCCGTATAAGATAATTTTAACTGACTCCTGAAAAAGCTTTTCTCCTATTCATAGAAAAATACAAGCACTTAACTCCAGCTTAAACAAGTCATTGCAATGGTATTTACCTTTTTTATTAAAAACTGAAGAATCAAAAGGCATATACTTATTGTGTGGGTATAAATAAATACCTTGTTTACTAAACAGCAGGCTGTCTGGACCACGTATGTGACCTTTGTCTCAACATACACTCATAGTTAAAGCCTTTAGACACCATAAAGTCTCCCTTGAACTGAGCTTGACTCCTGCTGACTCTATGGGCTCATCCACATTGGTTTTTTTGGCAACAACACAACACTGCTTTGTCACTGCCTTCTTCTTTTGGGATGTCCTTGAGCTACCCAGTCTAATTTACAGCCATGGAATTTCTTCCTCCCATTCAAATACTAGTTAGATCTAACCCTGCTTAGCTTTCTCAAGATCAGTCAGATGCTGCCACATGCGGTTACTGAGATTTTATACCCTTACAGAATTAACACAGAGAAGCGTGCTTTTTTCAAACACAGGAAATAATTATCAGTGCTATAAACTGCATCTACTGACTTATTCTCAACTTCCGTTCATTCATTAAACTTCTTAAGAGATTCTACAAGTTAAAATTATGTTACTAACAGTTATCATAAACTTGAACTGAGCCTAGTAAAAGCAGATGTGTCATTTTTCTGTGTCTTCAATCTATGTATGTGTCATCATTATATTGTATGAATGCTGCTTAAAGCAGACATGTCTGCACAACTTCATCTACATCAATGAATAAATTCTGTGTTCTATGCAGAACACCTAACAATCTCAAATTTATTAAGATGCAGTTCCATGCACAAAATGGGATGTACAGTGTGCAGGTGCATTAAATGGGGAAAAAAATACACAACAAATTAGGATTTTCATTTGAGGCTTGATATAGTGGAGAAGGGAGTGTTGCTTAACTGTGCTGCTTTTTCTTTACTTTGAAAACTTACCTTGCAATTTCTTTTGGCAAAATTCTGTATCAAGGAGTTCATAAAAATAGTTACAGTGTTTGCAAATTATACCATTGTTTCTAAAAACAACACTCTACAGAAAAGGAGTTTGCTACTGAGTGTTAGATTCTTATCATTTAAGAAATATTACTGGTAATTGGGGTAAAGTAAAACTTCACGAGATAAAGGGGTCTCACTGGAAAAATACTTCTTTTGAATTTACAGTAAATAAGTACACTAAAAACAAAGTTACAATCGAAACACGGTTAGGTGAATAGGTACAAAGCAAAGAAAGTGATGATATGCAGCTCACATAATAATGTATCATCAGTATGTAACATAGTAGTGTATGTTATATGCTAAGGATACATTGGGGACTGGATTTCAGTTGCTAAACAGACTTTGACTTCTTTCCTAACAAAATTTTCTTTCAATCAACATTCAACCGGGTATCTGTACTCCAAAGCACTACCTTTAAGTCCATTAAATTTAGTCAAAAGTCCTGGTTTTCTTTTCACTGAATTGAATATTCCCCCACCCACATACATACAACAGTAACAGACAGAAAGATACTCATTCTACTCTACTACCAGTTTCTGAGCAGACTGGCTTTTGTCAGTGAGGCTTTTACAATACACTTTTTAGTAAGATGGAGAAGCACAGACATTTGTGTCACAATAAAAAATGTCATCCCTTACATATTTGCATGCAGTGTTTCATTATTTTGGTGTTGTCATAGTTTGGAAGAGACACCTACAGTATGAAAAGGTGCATACAAAAGGTGTTACTAACCTGAGTTGAACCCCTGCTAGATCCAACATTCCCTGCTAGTATTAAGGACAAGACAGCCAATTTGGGTACATTTTGGCAGTATACTGCAAGCATAATCAAGCCCCAGCTTATACCATGTATGCTCATGCTATTCTATGCAAGGTAGGAACTCTAATCTAGAGGCTACCTTGCAAGCCAACATGCCTTGGCCACATACCACCAACTTGGAGGTGTAAGTAGTATACTGAAACACATTCAATAAACCAAACAGTTTTGATGGAAAGAAAAAATGGTGTGGAAGGGGGGTAAAAAGGGGTAAAACAAGAAACCTCCAGCAGAAGAAACAGAAGTCACAAAATTATTTGGGATGAAACTAAAGTAAGAGAATTCTAGAATGAATATTTCAGTGATTTGCATAGAAGCGATAGTTATTTTTCAAAGATGGAACTGTAAATGTTAATGTCCAAGAAAAAATTAAGGAAAAGGAAGTCATACAAGTTGTGAGAATGTTGAAAATAGTAAGGCTGCAGGTGTTGGCAGTGCAACTGGAGAAACGGTAAAATATGGGTATGATTTGCTGCAATGGCTGCGCCAATTGTTTAATGTGTGCAAAGGCTCCATCTGTGCTTAATGATTGCAAGAATGACATCACTTCTCTATATAAAGTAAAAACAATTAGCCGGGTCTGTGAAAATGTTCGGAATAACTCTTTTCATATTTAAAGAATATGAGAGGTGATAATGAGCAAAATTTGGGAACTGTAGTGTTGCATTATGCTGATCAGGGGTGCGCACACCAGGTTTTTGCTCTTCAGCAACTGTATGAATATGAGAAATAAAGTTTATTGTATGACTCTTGATTTAGAGGAAGTGTACAATGAGCTGAATACACTCAAAGTATGTAATATTTTGTATACAAATGGAATTTAAGATTGGTTGCCGAATACAATAAGAGCAGTAGATGATGGTAGTAGTGGCAGTGATTCATTAAATTTATACGATACCAATTCCTATAAGATTCACAGCAGTTGATAAGATCAAATAATAAACAACGGTCAACATTAAAATGTCAGTAACACTATCAATAAAAAACAATATATAAAAGCAATATAAAAATGGAAGTAAAGCATGCATGAGAATAAATGGAATGCTTAGAAAATCATTCAACACTGAGCAGGAAATACAACAAGGAAGTCTGATATCCACTTGGTTTCTTAATATATTAATGGATAAAAGTACAAGAAATTTCTGTAGTGACTTAAGTCATGTATTGCTTGGGGATGTGAATGTGTGTGCACCTTTGTATGCTGATAATGCCATGCTGTTGACTGGGAAAGTTAATGATACACAGTAAATGTTAGTGTGTATGACACAAGAATATAGAGATGAAAATTAGTGAACCAAATGCTAATGTATTTATTATTTTGTCAAACTTATAGGCCACTTTATACTTACAACTCAGTTGTTTTTGACAAGGAAAAATGAATGACTGCAAATGATATATAAATTATGTAAAACTAGAGTAAATTTTGGTAGAATTTGGTATCAGGTCATTTGGGTTCTGTTGTGAGACATGAGCATTTAAAGAAGCAAAAATGGTTGTGTATAAAAATGTGCTTCTCACTTTGATATACAGAAGCAAGAACTGAGTATGTCAGACAAAACATGCAAGTTGAATGCAATAGGAATGGGATACCTGTGATAGAACAAGAAAGGAGGATCAAGAATAAGCAGGTGATGAATGTGGACTGAATGAAAAGTGAGTGAGCAGTATGGAACAAGTGTACAGAAATGGTTTGGTCCTACAAAGAGAATGAATGAGAACAAAATTGCAAAACAATTATGATATATGAAGGAATATGCTGAAAGGAAAGGGAAGACTGAGAAACTTGGAACTGGATGGAGTTGATAAGATCCTCAGAGAGAGATGAGAAGTTAAAAAACAAAGGTCAATATATGAATCAGTGAATGGACATGGAGAAAACAAGGATGGCCTTCAAGGATAGCAAAATATAGAAAATAATAATGAATGGTTGTTCGTATATCCTAATTTTATTTTTTTCCCCTTCTCTTGTTTTCTGCCTTTAATTTCTTTTGCTCACTACTACTCACTTGTTTTCTCTCTGCTTTATATAATACTGTTCATCCTGAAAGGGAATAGTGTGATGCATATGCATCCATGTACTGAATGCATATATGGTTTGAAGTGATCTACTGCCCCAGTGTAAGCCATTAGCACACCGCATTTAGCAAAGAACCATTTCATGATTTATCACAATGTGTGCCACTGATTTTGATGGTTTTTCCCCCCCAAACAAGGTAACTTCACTCTTCTATATTTCATATGCATTGTTTCTATTAATGAGAAAATAATCGCTTGCAACTATTGCTTTAGGGGTCAGTATATAAATATAATAAATAGACCCAGCTCTGGTGGCTCATGGGGGAAAACAGTAGAATTGCTATAGTTAGAAGCAATACGAGAACAATCAAAATTATGTAACAAGTTTCTGTGTTACTCAGGCCTGATTCACACTTCACAGGAATCTGTAATATTTCTTATTTGTTATAATATTTGTTATAAAATTGGTTTTATTTTAGGTGTTAGGTGAACCCAACATAGCAATTTGTAAACTATGGCTTGTGTAAACTATAGTAATGTATAAACTATGGTTAGCTTTAAAATGATTTCTGTAATACAACATCTCACTAAGCCAAAATGAAACAAACCACATTATGATTTAGCTTCTTATATGAAACAAAGGTAAGAAATCAATAGCTCTTCAAAACAATTAACTATCTAAGTATGTAGGCATGTATGCCATCTACCTTTTCTTGGAGACAATCTACTGACAATGTCAATCACTAGCTCCCTATGTTGAAAATTCAAAACACATAAATGGCAGCATCCACATTACGGTGCTGTATATCTTTTTTTTTTTAATGTGTTGCTTTTTTTCAGGACGTGCTGCCACTTATTAGCAACTGCTGATAAAGGCTGAATTATAAAGTACCACAAACTGCTAACTTTATAATCTATCTAGTGTCATCCCAGATAGATTTACTAGGAAGCAATTCTGGGAGAAGAAGTACCTGATTCTAATAATATTTTCTATTACTTAAATGTATTCTAGCATATCATAGCAAAAACCATTTATTCTCCAGCTGAACTAGAGCTGTTTCAGTTAATAACTTGAATTTTGTTATAAATTAAGCTGAAAAATAAAATTAAGTAATTGTTTTCCATATTGTGCACGTATCTTCTAAAAATGAAATCTACATCTGTGATTGGGCTGAAACTCTATGTATTAAGGGTATATCACACAATAAGTGGACACTTTTTTTCTAGAAAAGTAAAGAGTTGTCCTCATTAGCACCAACCACCTTTTATTTCAGAAGAGAGGCCAAACATATTCTTAGGAAAAAAAGACCGAGGATGATTGGAAACACACACTTCACTTTGCATTTTGGTGGCTGAATGCTGCAATGTTACCAATTCAAAATATCCACCATCCCAAAAGATAAACAGATTACACTGCCATCACTTTGCATCCATTCAGAAAGATAGTACAGTACTGGTAGTCCTCAGTTAACAACTGCCCTGTTTAGCAATAGTTCAAACTTATAGCGGCACTGAAAAAGTATGACCAGTCTTCAAACTTATGCCAACGCAGCAACCCTGCAGTCACGTGATCACCATTTGTGAGCTTCACAACTGGCTTCCAACAAACAAAGTCAATAGAGAAGCCAGCAGTAAGTCGCAAGTTGCGGTCATGTGATGTCTCACTTAACAACCTCAAATGATTTGTTTAACGACCACAGCAGAATGGACATTGTAAGTCTGATGTGGTCATGTGATGTTTCACTTAACAACCCCATCACACAGCAACAAAATTGCTGGTTCCAATTACAGTTGTTAAGTGAGGACTTCCTGTAGTAGGCAGGTACTTGTTTTCTTTCTTTCAGGATTGTGAATGTGAGAAAGAACACTGATAATAATAGAGAGCAAGACTGGAGAGGGTAATAAAGTGTAAGCAAGGGGATTTTCCTCCCACACACATACATGTCTGCACCTGCACACATTCAGGCAAATGCTTAAATTTAAAACTGATGCAGAAGTTTTTATGCAAATCATCCCATGCCTTACAGCTGAGCCTGTGAATTATCTCTGTTACAAAACATTATGCTTGCACTTAGGCAATATGAACCCTCCGTTACAGAGCTAAAAGCATGAAGCTGCTTCTTAACGGCAGGCCACCTTATTATATTATGTATGTGAGGATAAACACCAGGCCGTGAGATGCCAGAATAAAGATGCCGGTGCATAAGACTCAGAACAGGAGAAATGAACTCCTATCACAATATTGTGTGCAACTCTGGGCAAACAAGGCAAACAAGAAAAGTAAGGCTTTGCAACAAGCCATCAATAGGTAGGAAGCCCAAGGCCAGGGCAACGGGAGCTCTAATCCAGCATGGTTTGAGGCCACCAGGCTGGAGAAGCACCAAACGACGGAATTGCTTCGCCCGCCGCAGTCGCCTAGAAATAAGCCCTGTTATTCAGCACAGATAGGCACAAGCTCCAGCTAGTTCCGCAGAGGTCGATTTTGTTTTCTTGGAAAGCTTCGTCACGCCGGACCGGCTGGAATGAGTTCCCGGAAGTGCCACAACCCCCTTCTCTCCAAAGCCTCAGCAATTTCATTCTGGGAGAAGCTCCCCCCACCCCAAACAGCAGCTGGTGCTGCTGAGGCGCGGTGCCAGACTTCCCCACCTCAGGCCTACCAAGCTCGCCGAGTGCTCTCTCCCTCAAAGAGACCCGTCATTCAGTCTGGCCGCGGGGGGCAAGCTCCGCGACGCGCTTCCGGGCCCTCTGCTCTCTTTACCTTCAGACGCTCCATGCAACGGCGCGCGGCTCTACCTTCTGCTGCGCCTTCGCCCGACGCCGGCGAGCGCGGCGACAGCCTCCTCCCTGCCCCAAAGCCCACTCCAGCTCTCGCTCGCCGCCCAGCTTCCCCTTCGTTTCCGGCTTCCTGGCCGCGTAGGAGGCGGAGCGGAGCCGACCGAAGCGGCTGCGGGCGGCTCTTGGGCGCCCGCCCCCTCGGCAGCCTCCCTGAAGCTTCCCGCTGGGGTCATCCGCGCTCCGCCCGATGCAGGTTTCCCCACGCAAAAGCCCCAGAGCGCTCGGTGGGAACTGCGATGCTCACGCAGGTGTAGGGGTTGCAGCTTTTATTGCATAGACACAGAGACAGGAAATGGAGGGGGGAGATAGTTTCTACGAACACGTGTTTTAACAATAAAATCGTTGCTCTGTATTCAGAGAGGATTTGCTTCCAAGAAAATGTCCCCATAACAAGGATCACTGTTGACGATCACGTAGAACACAGCAAAGGAAACAGTAACACATACTTATAGTTGTCGTGTGTATGCAGTTGTTCTATATATTGGGCATGCTTTCACATAGAAGGATGGTGTTAACTTTCCTCATGTTTTCTGGGCATGTTTACTTGAGTCCTTTCTTAAGGTTTAGCTGAAACAGATTTAATAATTGTATATAGTTATTTATTGAATTTGTACACCGTCCAACTCCCAGCGGCACAGTATCAATACTGAGCTGTCGATTCAATCTCATCAACCCATGTGCAATCCAAGTGTAGTATCTGAGGGCTAAAGTGTTGATGGAGATACATTAAGAAGTGTTGTGTGAGCACTCTGACTTACCGCAATCAGTGTAATAATGTAGGTAGCTGTAGTAAACCTCTCTCCAGGATTCCATAAGAGAATGTGATTGAAAAAAAAAAAGTTTTTGAATTTGCACACTGCACAATTCTAACATAGTGGTGGGAATTTTTATGCACTGAAACTCAGCTGCAGTCCTGCCACTTTGTTGTTGTTGTAAATGTTGCAAAACATGGATTATATAGGTTTGAAGTGAATTGTGAAATTTTTGTATTTTTTTTAATTTTCTCATTTAGTTATGCTGTTCTAATTTTTTATTAGCATTAGTATTTTACAACATGTCTGATGGTCCAATATGGCAATTTTTGAAACAAAGATGGAATAGGAGTATTCTAGTCCTAGTCCTATGGGCAAAATACTGACAATCTTTTGGGTCATTTCACTGCACTAGCGGAACAACTAACACAATAACACATTGCCTTTACAATGAAAGCAACTGATCAATGGGTTTTATGTGGACTGGTTATCCAACTATCTTATTCCATTGTGCCTCGTCTGTGGCAAACACAAATGCAGCAATGGTCTCAGCAAAACTGAAAATTTAGTAGCAGAACTTATTGCCCAGAAAAAGAAAGTCACACAGTTGGTGAGAACCTTATAATGCCAAATTATAGTGAGTAAAATGCTAGGACAAGGTGAAGGATGAGAAATTGAAAAGGTTAAGGTTTCATTTTTTTTTGTGTTATCTGTAGTTATATGTTGGAGTAGTACCCCTGCAGATAAGTAGGTGGCCAGAACTTTGCTTTAGCAGAGCCATCATCTCTTCTTTGAGAGTCTTCCTTAGGATTAGGCTCTGAAAAGCAACTGTTATGGTAGTCAAGAGACATCCAGTAAAAGAGGGAAGAAAATATGTTAAAAATGTTTCATTCTAAAGGTCCAGAGAACTCTGGAATGTTCTGTTCCTCCTCTTGACCACTTCCTAATAGAGAGGGTCCAGGAGAAAAACTAAACATTGTGGAGTTCCCAGAACAGAAAGTTTGACATATAACTAGAAGAAAGCTTTATTGAGTCTTGTAAATATAGCTGAATGTATGCAAGATAAATTGTGTCCTTCATTAATCTTCTAAAATTAATGTAAAAATTCTGTTAGGATACCATCTATTGAAAAAAGAAAAAAAAAGAATTAAGCAACAATTCTATACAGTACACACGCAGCTGATTTAATGGCCAACATATAAAAAATAATTTAAGACAATTTAACAATTTCATTGAATAACATTTATTTGTTTGTATAAAAAGGTAGTGCCACATCCTGTTTCTGATTAGATCTATTAATAACTGTAATTAATATCTATTAATAACATTTTATATGTTTAGGCCATCCAACATCTATCTACATATAGGATTTGATTATTTTATTTTATTCCACAATACATGAACAAATGAATCTTGTTTCTAATATGCACATATTTTATTTAAAAATGTACACAATTTATAACCATTGCTATGTAATTTGGAGAAATTTATACATTGTTTAATTTCAAAATTAAAAAACAGCATTTTATTTTTGCTCTTTTAATTACAGTATACAGTTATCCAACATATTGTTTGAAACAGACAATCAGGCAACTTGTGTCGTCTTTATGCCGTTATGTGCATCAACCAGCAAAGTATAGGCAATTCTCCTGTATTACATAAGAAGGCTAATACACGTATGATTTATGCACAGAGAAACTAAAAAAAAAGTAAAATTGAATGGCACAGAAGTTAGCATTCCTATAAATTAATATCTGGAGTTCCTGATTAAGGGAAACAAGCAGAAATTCCAGTAGATTCCTTAGGGTTTTGCTCTTTGAAAGAATACCTGTTTAAGAAAATGTATCAACATTAGAATTTAAGAAAACACTACTGAAAAAAATCAAACAGAAAGGGATGTTACTATTGGCAGAAGCAAGTTTAAAGCACAATAGAAAAATTCTTATATATAATGGAAGGCAATCAGTTTGGACAGAGCCTCCAATGTGGACAGGACGTAGTATTGCACTGTACTGATTTGTAACACCAAAAACTACCAGTACTCTTCATATTTAATCTTAAAATGCAATGGTTTATCCTTCTGAGAAACAATGTTGCAGTATTTTAGTGTCACGCATTTAATTATGGATTTAAACTTAATATAATGCACTATGAACAACAAATAAAGTCAGTAATTTGTTGAATACCATTTAGACGTAAAATGTATTCATGATATAATGTTCTGCACCTCATTTAGTTGTATTAGAGATACAATTTAAATAATAATTTTTAAAAGAGTCTAATTATACAACACGGACTTAAAACTCTTCCTTAGATTTATTAACCAAGAGAGATGGAAAACAATTCCGGTCTAGATGTTGATGATACAGTGATTGAAATTGCCTTCAATCATTCAACTATCATTAATTTATAAAAATTTGCTCCCTTCCCCTGACAATATCAAGGTGAAATATAAAATATATATTAAAAACTTTTCCGTGAGTTTTCTTTAAAAAATAATCCTTTGAAATTGTGTGTAGGAGTTTGATAGAAGTAAAAGGAAGAAAGCTTAAGTCTCATACAGCCCCAAATATTTTGTGTGTGCGAATGTCTACAAAGAAGCATCTGTATGTGCAGTTGCTCACATACAGGTGTTCTGTGTGACCTGCCATGATCAAGGGACCCTTCCTTGCTATCCCTGCTGAACATGTGAATCTGAGCAGCCAGGGTGACCTAGCTTGTAACACTAAGAATGAGACTTGTAGGGGCCCATTTTTTTTACTATACTAAGCCTCTTCACGTGATGCAAGAAAGCTTCTGTATTGACATTCTCATATTTCTTACTACAAGAAGAATGATTTTAACGGTTTGCACCACATTGGTACATGTATAGCAAGTTATTATGGAGCAGTCATCCATTTAGTCATCTCTCACCTCAACCACCATTCAGTTCCACCTTTTCAAGCACAGCTGAATTGCTTGAATATTCACCATACAGTTCACATGCTTATTTAAGGAAAAATACAAGCATTCACCCTTGAAAGTCAAAATATAAATGTGAATTTAACCTACCTTTAAGTAGTTTTTAAAAACTTTAGCATCAGGCTGCTGAAGTGCTTGACAGAACTCCTATTTGGAAAAAAATGATATTTCAAGAATATTAAATTAGAAAAATACATACCTGAAAATTATTCAATCTGTTGCAATCTTACCTTTTTCTAGAAGAACTAGAATTAGTTAGATCCTGCTGCCTGCTGTGACAGTACCTCTAATACTAGATGCAAAATATAACTAGTTCTCTGTAATCTAATCGGTAATCTAAGCATCTAAGAGCATGTTTGTTTATGATGCTAAATGGAAACATCTGTTCTTTAGTTAAAACTGCTATCATATTTGCAGCAATTAGCTTCATGAGGCAGGGGACAAGAAATCTGGGTTCAGTCATCATAATTAGATAACATTAAATGAGTTTTAGGGTATTCATGCACCAATCCTAGTCAGCCAGGGTCAGTAATGTATTAAACTCAATCTTTATATAATTCGGTTATCTATTAGGACATACAGTACCGATTCCTTATAAACTCAGATTAATACTCTGCTCCAAAGCAGACCTTGCAATCACATTAAGCTGATGCTCCTCAAATGAAAAACTTTGTAACATGTAGAAAAACTTTAAATCAGCTTCAGAATATGCCCCCATCTACCCCCAAAGCCACATGCATTGAATAAAAAAAAACCCCTAACCTGTATTATTTCAGGAGCTACTTGCAATGAAGGCAGATACTCCTGTTGCAGATACTGGATACATTCAAGACCCTAGAAAAGAAAATATAAGCAGTGTTTTGACAGTGATTAGACATTCTATATTTCAAATCTGCTCCATTTTACGTCACACCTACTGTTTATAAGGTTATAGGTTAAGATTAATGCCAATCAAGGCTGAAGACTATAAAAAACAGATGAAAGACATTTCTGTCACTTTAATCATTTGACAGATTGAAAATTTGCCATTTTTAAAGTAAAAATCCTAAAGGGAAACAAAAAAAAAATGCTTCTTACAATTATGTATGGTATCGTTCAGCAACTCTGGCATGGACTTATCTAATGGCAGATGATGAAAGAAGTTCACTATTTTTGCAACCAGCCATTATGCAAATTAAGCTTAAATAAGCAGGCACCGAATATGTGTAATTTATTTCAAAAGCCTACATTGAGGAAGTACAATTGCAGTTTTCTGTCTGGATTTCTTAGTAGCATTGTCAGAACAAAATGGAAAAACAAAATCGAGAAAAAACTATCTCAAAATAAATGATTCAGAACGCCTGAGTAAGACAAGTTTTAGATATAACTAGACAACCTGTGACCTGTTGGTCATCGTTTCAGAGATATTTCCTTACCAAAACAAAATTATCATGAAAACTAGGGGCCTTAATGCTTTTAATTACTGATTTATCATTATAAAGAGTATGTTTAAATTATTAGCATTTTTTGTACTTTGGATTTTTAATGGAAAAATGAATTTGACCTTTGTAAACTAAATGATAATTCGATTTTAAACTTGATATAGTATTGCACCTTTGATTATCACTATCCCCTCTCTTGCTTTCTTGGATAATATCCAAAATATTTCCCATCCAGCTTTTGACTTGTCTTTTCTGCACATCTGATTTTTTGTTCTACTGTACATTAAAAAACCCCAGAAAGCTACAGATAGTAATTTAATGTTTATAATTAAATTCTATTGTAGAATTGAAACTTTTTTTTAAAAAAAATCCTGCTTTATTCTTCTAAAATAGAGTTTTTGAGTGATTTCTAAAATATTAGAAGCATATATAATAACTAGTTTAATGAAGAAAAAATATATTAAAGTTGCAGATTCACATGTAGGATTCTGGGCACAGTATTAGTGACATATTTGAAAACTATGTTCATTATACTTAAAGTTTAAATCCTGAATAGCAGAAATAAACTACTAGAATTCATACAAACTGTTCCTATAAACGATGTCTGTATGTTCTAATAAACCTGTAACTGCTTTTCCATAAATTCCATCAAATTCAGTAAAATCCATTCATTGAATCACATTTATCTTGCTTATTGAAAACATTTTTATCATTCTTGTTAATTTTTACAGAATTCCTGGAATGTCTTAATCCGCACATGCCTTTTTAAAGAAAAATGTTTGATTTCTGCCTTTTTCAGCTCCTCTGACTGAAAAAACAATTGCTGTTTACAGTAGCGCAATTTAAAAACATGAAGGCTAAAACATTAATTTTCCGGTTTTAATATTTGTTTTCTTAATCACTGTTATAAATATGTAGTATATGTCATTAAATGTTGTTCCCTTTCTCTGACGCACACACTCACTTTTGTTGTAAATCATATTTGTATTCTGCCCTTGAGTTTGGCTTGGTCTGATGTGCAGATACCTCTGCTGTGGGGGTGCAGAAGGGGAAGAGGCAAAGGAAGTCCCAGGTAAGGAGTGCAGAGATGCCACAGGAGGGTAGGGGAGGCCCTGGCAGACTGTGAGCAAGTTGTTGAACAAGCAAGTTGAACAAGCAGGCTGTGAGCAACCCTGGCAGGCTGTGAGGGTGGTGCTGCGGGACATGTGGGGAAAGACGGCAGGGGTGCGTGAGAGCACAGGAAGGCCAGCAAGGAGAGTGCTGGGGGGTGTGGGTGTATGTGCGAATGCAGGGAGGCCCAGGAAGGAGGGCACTGGTGGGGGCGTGCATGGGTGTGTGGGAATGCAGGAAGGCCAGGGAAAGAGGGCGCAGGGTGTGTGCAAGCACAGAGGGGTCCAGAAAGGAGGGTATGTGCATGTTTGCCAGCTCAGAAAGGCCTGGGAAGGAGGGCATGGGGTACATGCGTGTATGCGAGTGCAGGGAGGCCAAGAGAAGGAACTGTAACCTTACCTGCTAGCTTCCCCATTGACTTTCCTTCTGGGAAGCTGGCAGGGAGTGTTGGAAATGATAATCATGTGACTGCAGCTGAGCACAGTGGCGCAGCAGCACTGTGGCCACAACTTTGCCAAATCTCAATCCCACAGGAGTAATGGGTCCCGGATTTTGGATGTATACTGTAAATTAGCCCATCTGAGGTACCTTGTACAAAAATTGTTGCCGTATGATGCACCATTTCACCCAACTGAAGGATACAGACAAACACAAAAGTTTTAGTAATATATAGAAGGTAATTATTTTCAGGAGCCTTACCCTTTTGAGATGAATTGTTTTTAATGTCACTGCACATTCAGATAAAGTCTGTTAAAACAAAACAAAAGGGTTTCAGTTCAAATGTGTGAATATTACAGCTTAAATGTTTTTAATAACCTTTACCTTTTAGGAGACCAAGAGGAGGAAACATGATGTGGAAAAAACATGACATGCTCAGCTTTAAGAGATCTGAGCTATTCAAGAAACCTGTAAGTGTTACTATGGCAGCTGTCTGTTCCATCTATGGCAGATGGAAATTCTGCCATGAGATTATAAGGTTTTCCAGACAAAGGAATTCCTAGAGCTTTGAAGCCATGCTTTGGGGTGGAAAATTAATTTGTATGTATCAGTAATATCATTTGGACTTAAAGCCCAACATTTTTTGAGCACGTTTTAATCTGCACAGAAAACCTGATGAGATCCCAATCCAAACTCGGCAGGCTGAAATCAGTAGAAGCTCTGCATTAATCTGCCCATGCGTTGCTAGCCATGGAAACAGTATTTTAATGCTACCAAAAGTTGTGAATATCCCTCATACACAAAAAATATAGAAACCTAGAATTCTTTGAGATACCGTATTTATCGGCATATAACATGCACTTTCCCCCCTAAAATTCGGGGCTGAAATTCTAGCTGTGTGTTATACACTGATATACGTGTTGTATGCCAATGTATAAGCCCCTGTATAAGCCCTGCAGCTTCTCACCTCAAGCAGCAGGGCAGGGAGAATGGAGCCTTCATTTGAGCCAGGGCTGTAACCGCGGCTGCAGCCGTGCGCTTCCCCACCTCCTCCTCCAATTGATGGCACTTAAACCATGCCTCCTCTGTTTGCAGTCTTTAGTAACATCACCCATGTGGTCTGGCACTTAGCATGTCAGAGCAAAGTGCCTCCCCGAAGGGCCTTGGTGGAGCAGGCCCCATCCCGTCCCAGGCAGCGCATCCCTCAGAAGCGAGTGAGCCCTTTGCAAGCTGCTGCCACACTGGGGTACCCAGAGCCGGAGGTGCCCCTGGCCGGCAAGGGGCTCGTGGCCATGGAAGCCGCCACGCAGCTCCTGGAGCTCGGGCCTGCCAGGAAGGGCACCCTGCGGCCCCTGGGCGGAGCCAGGAGGAGCCAGCAGCCTCCCCACCATGCAGCTGTGATCCACGGGCCTCAGCTCTCACCTGGAGCTGTTCCCTCCAGCTGGCCAGCAGGCAGAGCGGCTGGATTTGGGATGGAGCGAAGGTGGGTTGGTGGGTGGATGCAGCTGGCCCGCGAGCCCGACTACCCAGACCCCTGCCAGACGCTGGAGGTGGTGGCTCTGCAGACCAGCTGCAGGAGTGGGCTAAAAGGCCTTCTGCTCGCTGAGACCACCCAAGGGGGCCCGAAGCCTTCTGAGCAGCCGCTCTTCCAAGCATGGAGCTCAAGCAGCCCAAGCTGCCCCTTTGAGGCCTGCCATGGAGCGTCCGAGGAGGACAGAGTGCTCCCATCTTGCTGGCTCCTCGTTCAGGGTCCTGATGCCAGAGCTCTGCCTGTGAAATCTTTAGCGCAAAGTCTGTCTGGCCAAAGCTTTGCTCTGACACACTGAGTGCCGGCATGTGGAGGTGATGTCACTAAAGTACTGCGAGCTTCCCTCCTCTCTTTGCAGCGTTCTGGCGCGTAGTAATGAGTCAGAGCAAAGTGCTGGCGCTTTGCTCTGACACACTGAGTGCCAGACCACGTGGGTGATGTTACTAAAGACTGCAAACAGAGGAGGCATACCCTAATAATAAATTACTGTACCCCCCAATCCACTTTATTTTGCTTCCAAGTCATTTGTTTTAAATTTAAGTTTTTTTACTCAAACTTCCTTCTTAAAATTAAGGTGTGTGTTATACACCTGTGCGTGTTATACGCCAATAAAACAGGTAACTCTTAAGCTTTTGGATTTGGGCAGAATTTAGAGGCCCAAATTGGCTCCCATATTTTCTAGGCAACAAATGTTATCCAAGATTCCTAGTTTTCATGCAGCCCTAGGCATAAGTTACCAGTAAATAGCATGGACATATTTAGCAATTTCTCAATAGAATCAGATGATACAATACCTACCAATACTGTCTGTGCATCTGCCAAGTCAAATGTTTGTTTCAAAGGTGCTAAGAAACATGCAGGAACAATATGTTTATAGACAAAGTCAGCAAAACCCACAGGTCCATCTTTGCCTCCTAAAAAAAAAAATTATGTTTTTATCAATTCCTTCATCCACTATTTAGGAAACAGGCTTACAATAATGCGTTATGATATCAACCTATTATCAGTGTACTCCAAATACATATATTGAATGCATATGGTAAAAAAAAAGTCTGTATTAAGTTTAACCATCATAATATGAATGAAGGCTTACCCCAAAGTTCCACCAATTTTGAAAGAATGATAAAGCAGGTTTTTTGAGCAATAGGATCAGGATAGTCAACTGCTCCTTGAATGATTGTAAACAGCACATGCTCTACATTCTCTGCACCTAGAAACAAGAAAAATAGTACAATTTAGTAATATGTGATTAATTCTTCTGAATCATAAAAAGACATTTGCAAAGACAGAAAAGTTTTCTACATATAAACGAATACAAAATGCCCCTCCTTCAAGGAACATATGCATAATTTTATACTAGGAACTATAGTGCATTTGGAAAGTATTCAGACCCCTTTCACTTTTTTCAATTTTGTTATGTTGCAGCCTGATACTACACTCAGTACCCCATAATGACAAAGTGAAAACAGAATTTTAGAAATGTCTGTAAATTTATTAAAAAGGAAAAACTGAAATATCACATGCAGTTAAGTATTCAGACCCTTTGCAACAACACTTGAAATTTAGCTCAGGTGCCTCCCATTTCTCTTGATCATTGCTGAGCTGTTTCTACACCTTGATTGGAGTCCACCTGTGGTAAATTAAATTGATTGGACATGATTTGGAAAGGCACACACCTCTCTATAGAAGGCCTCACAGCTGACAATGCAAACTGTATCAGAGCAAAAGCCATGAGGTCAAAGGAACTGCCTGCAGAGCTTAGGATTTATTGCAAGGCACAGATCTGGGGAAGACTACAAAAAAATTTCTGCTGCACTGAAGGTTCCCAAGAGTACAGTGGCCTCCATAATTCTCAAATGGAAGAGGTTTGGCACAACCAGGACTCTTCTAAGAGCTGGTTGCCTGGCCAAACTGAGCAATCGGGGGAGAAGAGCCTTAGTAAGAGAGGTGACCAACAACTCGATGGTCACTCTGACTGAGCTCCAGAGATCCTGTGTGGAGATGGGACAAAGTTCCAGAAGGACAACCATCACTGCAGCCCTCCACTGATCTGGGCTTTATGGCAGAGTGGCTAGATGGAAGCCTCTCCTCAGTGCAAAACACACAAAAGCTCGCTTGGAGTTTGCAAAAAAGCACCTGAAGGACTCTCAGACTGTGAGGAACAAGATTCTCTGGTCTGATGAAACCAAGATTGAACTCTTTGGCCTCAGTTCTAAATGTTATGTCTGGAGGAAACAGGCACTGTTCATCACCTGCCAAATACCATCGCAACAGTGAAGCATGGTGGTGGCAGCATCATGCTGTGGGGGTGTTTTTCAGCAGCAGGGACTGGGAGACTGGTCAGGGTTAAGGGAAAGCTGAATGGAGTAAAGGACAGAGATATCCTCAATGAAAACCTGTTCCACAGCACTCAGGACCTCAGACTGAGCCGAAGGTTCACCTTCCAACATGACAACGATCCTAAGCACACAGCTAAGACAACACAGGAATGGCTTAGGGACAACTCTGGGAATGTCCTAGAGTGGCCCAGCCAGAGCCCTGACTTGAACCCTATTGAACATCTCTGGAGAGACCTGGAAATGGCTGTCCACCGATGGTCCCCATCCAACCTGATTGAGCTTGAGAAGATTTGCAAAGAAGAATGGCAGAAAATCCCCCAATCCAGGTATGTAAAGCTTTTTGCATCATACCGAAAAAGACTCGAGGCTGTAATTGCTGCCAAAGGTGCTTCAACAAACTACTGAGTAAAGGGTCTGAATACTTAACTGCATGTGATATTTCAGTTTTTTCTTTTTAATAAATTTACAGACGTTTCTAAAATTCTGTTTTCACTTTGTCATTATGGGGTACTGAGTGTAGATTAATGAGAAAAAAATGAATTTGAACAATTGTAGTATCAGGCTGCAATATAACAAAATTGAAAAAAGTGAAGGGGTCTGAAGACTTTCCGAATGCACTGTATATCCATCTTCTTAAACAGTTCAGCTAGATTATTTTGAATTACAAGTTGTAATTCAAAAAACACTATGGGTACAATTAGAATTCATGGTATCATCAGAGGGGCCTGGTTCTCTTTTTAATGATAATCATATTGTGCTTCCAGAATTAAAAATCCTAATTTTGAGCCTTATTCAAATGATAAACTTACACTTTGGGATAATTCTGGTTTGAAAATTGCAGGTAAATCTTTTTTATATATATTCATGGGTCATAAATTATCTTAAAGAATATTAAATATGTCTTTTATTATTTGAAGATGACATTAATTCAATGCAAGTTTTTTCTTGTTTATTGGATACCTCAGAAAATATTTAAAAAGGAGTGGTTGTCAAGTTCATATGTAGGAAGTGTAAAAAGATGGAGGAGACACACATAAATGGCTGGCTCCATTGTTTTAATTTAAGATTAATAAATATGTTAATATGGTTTTGGGAAAAGTAATATGGTTTAAAATCGTGAATATAATTTTGATTATAGTCTTCAAATTTGGAATTTTATCAATACATTAAGAATTATGTAGTTAGCAAACATGTAGAGTTTTACAGTACATCTTTTATGATGGAAAACAATGTCACTCTGCATTTGCAATTTTGGACTGCTCTCTGCCTGAAAACTGGTTTTCTGCTGATCTTAATGGAAAGACTGAACAATATTATTCCATGGGAAAAAGGTTAAATGGCATGCTTAAAAACATATGCTTTTAAAATGTATTTTATTTTTTAAAAAATATATATTTTGTTTTTCTTTATTCCTTTTCCCCAGTCTCTTTCCTTTCTGTATGTTAAGATAAAAATAAAAAACCTTAAAGTCTATTTAAACAAGGAGATATGATTTATAGTAGAAAATGTAATTTGCTCCTGATAAGACTCTATACATACAGAATCTAACAGTATAAAAGGCCATAAATCTAAATACATTTATTTTGAAGAAGCTGCCATTCACATAAATGTGTCTCCTAACAAAGAAAACGAATGACTAGGGTATTCCCCACCCCCAGTTTTCTAATTCTATCACAGTTAAAGTATCTGTCTGAAAACAGATTCTCGTTATGACACATGTCTTACCCTGATTTGCTATGACTTCACTCATTCCACTGCCAGTGACTGTTTGTAGAAAGGCAAAGTAACTCCTTCGCAACATTTGCTTTTCTAAAGCAGCAGATTGGTCATTGTCTTCAGCAGGTTGGTGCAAGACTTCAAAAATAGCATGCAGTAATGGCATAAACATTTGTTGGAGAAATGGGGAGACTTGGGTCTACGGATATGAAAAATATGGCTAATTAAGTTTATGATGAGCAAATACATAATGCAATAATAAAAATGGAAAAAATTATAAAATGGAGTTTGTCACTGTTCCATAAAATAAGTTCAGCTGTAATTCTATGGCTTGAATCTAACTCTATGCTCTTTAATCATTTCCTATTTGTGCTTTTATTATTTTAAGCAGGCCAAGCTGGAAACAATGTGGTTTGCCTGAACCTTGGACATGAACATCATGGTTTGAAGTGGATTTCAGTCCTCAATGTGGAGGCATTGCTACATACTCATGGACTTATGATTTGCTTCTCATTTAGTCTTAACAGCAACAAACAGTGCATTCAGAATATGTGCCTTGCGTTCTGGTTTTTTTAGTAATTTTTCTTTTAGTATTACTTTAGTATGTTAGTATACGAAATGGCTGTTTTGTAAAGTCACTCTCTGGGAGAGATGGGCAGCATATAAATAAATTAAATAAATAAAGTAAGTAAGTAAGTAGCTGCAACCAACAAAACAGCCATTTTGTAATGGGCTTAGAGCAGCTATTTTATTAAATTTGAAATGGATCAGTATATACAAAAAGATCGAGATGTTTAAGATGGGCTCTTACCTTGAACTTTGCGGTGATCTGATTTATGAGAGGAATAAATTCTTGAAGATCTTTTGCTTCACAATCTTTGAGCATATGTTCAGAGGCCGATGGAATGAATGGGAGAACTTCTTCCTCTAAGCAAATAATCATTCGGTGAAGAAAGGTGCGGACACCGCTTCTAAGAACTTCCTTCTGCAAGGGGCAGCTGAGAGCTGGTAGAAATGTTTGTAAGCAGTCGAGATACACTTCTGAGCACCCACACTGTTTGACTGTCTGCTTGTTGCTGAAAGCTTTGCTAGTACGGCTATGCAAATGAAAAAGATGTATTACACTATGCTTTCTGTATGCCATACAAAACAGATTCCTAGGATGAGTTATTTGAAACGATCAGTTAGATTCTGTTCTCCTTTACCCTTATGGTTTATTTCATCTAGTAGAAAAGGGGTACTCAGCTTAGTCCAGGAAGTTATAAATTCCTCTAAACAAGATGAAGTGGTTAGCATCATTTTAGAAGTTTAGTACTAAAATAAAATAGCACTGAACTCAGAAGATCTAAACAATTATAGCCTTATTTTATAATTATAATTATAGCCAACATCATCTTCCTGGGCAAGAGGCTTAAGTGTGTAGTGGCTGATTAGATCCAGACACTTTTGGAAGAAATTGATTTTCTAGTTCCATTTCAGCTGGGTTTGGGCACTGAAACTGCCTTCTTAACCCCACTGGATGATCTTTACCAGAAGACCGATGGAGGACAATAGCCTTCTTGATTCTCCTGGACCACTCAGTGGCTTTCAATACTACCTATCATGATATCTTTCTGGAGAAGTTATCCAAACTAGGTGTAGGTAGAACGCCTTGAAAGGAAGAGCTGAGGTAATAATTAACTAAATGTAAAAACAAGTCTAGTTCCAACCTGATATTTTTCTGCTGACAACTACACTGCTTTTAAATATAATTCAAATAGGCTACACAAGTCCCACCTTGCAAAGCCTACAGCATGATTCAGGCAATCAGCTAATGCCATCTGTCTGTCTTCATCTTGTGCCATCATAAGTTTTTCTAGCAGCACTTTGAATCTCTCCATTAGAGGAGTCAAAAGATTCCTCATTAAAGCCTGCTTGCGTTCCGTAGAGTATTCACTGTTCACAATCAATACTCCAGCAGTCTCATAAATAAAGAGTTGATCATCACTGCTTAATAAAGCCTGGTAACCATTCTCCTGGAACCAAAAAACATGAGAAGAGTGTTTAACATTTAAATACTTTCTCCTGATGTCTAATTATTCTGCTTGCTAAGTTCTACAATCTCCCCAAGTTTTATAGCAAAAGACCCAAATCAGTCTAATTTGCACAGAACACTATAGTATGTTGCCCCAAATTCTGCATGATTGTTGGTAATCAGTGTAGCTATGATTTCTTTGAAAATGCTCCAACAGCATATTCTAATTACAGTAACTACATTACATAAATATTACATTTCAGTACTTCACTGAGGTAATATGGGTTTAGGCTATAATCCTGTAAAACAGACCAGTTTTGGTCTCTCTCAGTACTTTCATATAACACTGCTGCTCAGTGAGCTGCACTGGCTCCCAGTATGCTTCCGGATCCAATTCAAGGTGCTGGTTACCAACTATAAAGCCCTATGTGGCATGGGACCAGGCTACTTGTGGGACCTCCTGTCCCACATTGTTTCTGCCTGCCCCACCAAGTCTAGCGGGGGTCCCCTCTATTAAAGAATGCCATCTTGTCAGATACTGGAGTCATGCACTCTCTCTGGCTGTGCCTGATCTGTGGAACAGCATCCCCCTAGAGATCCAGATGGCCTAAATCCTGTTAGCCTTTTGTAAGGCTTGGAAGACCCAGCTATTCCCTTGTGCATTTGGGCAGGCAGTTAGGTGAGCTCTGTTGAAGATATGGCTTTTTCTTTTGGGGGTTAACCAGGGTATCACAGGTTTATATTGTTATGTAACGTTATGGTGTATTTAATCTTTGTAGGCCACCCAGAGCCACTGCTATGAGAAAATAATTTAAATAAATAAATAAATCTCAATGCAATAGGTTCAAAATGGAAGTTTTGACAGTCCTTGCTTAAGTGAATGGATTGGTTGCATCTTATTTTGCAGAACTAGCCTGATATGCTGACTGGATTCTACTTCAGCAACCTGTCTGAAACAATTAATATACCATGTAATTTAATAGGCCAAAGATTAACAAAGAATGACTCAGTTTCCTAAATTATTACTAGCATCTATAAATACAGATACAGTACTGTCTATCATCTGAGGATGATAGTACATAGTTGCTAAATTTCTATCATTTTTGAAGGAATCATATATCTATACACAAAAAGGGAGTAAGAAATGGTAAGCTAAAGACATTAAATTAAAGAAATTAAATCGATATTTAGCTAATCTAGTTTACAGCAGAGCCAGTTTAGTGTAGTGGTTAAGCACCAAGCTAAAAACCAGGAGCCTGTGAGCTCTAGTCCTGCCTTAGGCACAAAATCAGCTGAGTGACCTTGGGCCAATCACACTCAGCCCTAGAAAGAAAACAATGGCAAACCACTTCTGAAAATCTTGCCAAGAAAGCTGCAGGGACTTGTCCAGGCAGTTACCAGGAATCAACACTGACTCAGACACACACATGTGCGCGCGCACACACACACACACAAATGTTTATAGCAACACCATTCACCATTTCCCTCTATATCTTTCTGTCCTTGCAAATCATACTTGCTTTCATCTTGACCATACACTACTTCATATATTGCTTTTTGTTCTTTAAACTTCTCACCAATCTTTCTGAGAATCTCATCAACTTCATCCATCTACAGCTTTCTTGGTCTTGACCCATTCACTATTTATTTATTTGATTAACAGAGCCACCCATCTCACAGCAGTGACTCTCTTTATACATTTCTTTTGCAGTTTGATCCTTATTTATTCACTCTATATAATCACTTGAAAGTACTGTTTTCATACTAGTCACTTGTATGACATCTACCTTCATTCAGCACCTATGTATTCTTGTTTTATCACGTATACATTCCCACTACATTCAATTTATGTTTCTCTGACATACCCAGTTCTCACTGGCATATAAAAAAATAGGCAAAGCATGTTTTAGACAGTCATTTTACTGTACTTTAATTAATTAATTAATTAGTTTATTTATTTATTTAATAATTTATTTCAACAATCATTCAGAACATAGACCATCCAGCAGCCTTCTGCCATTTGCAGATATTAAAATTGCATATCTGTACAAATCATTCCACTATTCAACCCTATTCACTTTCAATTTTCTTTAAATCAAGAAATGTACAATAAGCTTTCTCACATGGATTCATTTCTCAATGACCTACTAAAGTAAAAAATGTACTTTGTATAACCTCTATAGGCATAAAACTGCACAGCACTTTCCAAATTGTGTTTGTCACCTCCTATATCTTTTCCACCAGAATTCTGCCAAATGCCTGTCCAGACACATTTAAGAAACTAATCCCATGATGTTTTTGCATTCTATGTACTACCCTTCTCTTTTTGTTCAAGGGAATAACAGCATTCTTCCAACTGTCAGGCATAGGCACAGCTTTCACACATTTTAAATCAGTCATACAACTACTCCAGAAGCAAACCACATCCATATTTTAACATTTCTTGTATTTTACTATCTAGAGATGACCTGAAGGAGTTGTCTGGTGTATTTAAGAAACAGGATGATATAATGTGTTACTCTAAAAAAGTCTGGACAATCTCCACTTATTTTCACCTTCACAAGCATTGAGAGAGAATAAACTAAGAGACACCAACTGAATTTGTGGATATCTACTATGTTTATAAAACATAAGGTAAAAATGTAAACCTGGATCCAAGACCACCAGCCTACTTCAGATGAGACACAGACCTGACATATCCTACGATAATTGAGAGAACAAACCAAATATATCATATGTGGCTAATTTCGGACAATGTGCTTACCTAATGAACATATAAACCAGATATACATATATATTAGAAGCCAATATGCTACAGAGGTTAAGTGCTGGACCTGCAATAGGGGAGAACCAGTTTCAAGTCCATACTTATTTACAGAGTTCACTGGATGATTTCAGGACAGTCACATTCTGTTAATTCAACCAATGGACTGTACTATGGAAATAATACAAGAGGAGATCCCCATGTTTGCCACTTTGAGTTCTCAGAGAAAATATGCATTATAAATGCATAAACTCCATAACTATCTCCAATATTCAGGTGGCAGCTCAATAAACTAAGCTCTTCCTCCCTCCTTCAGCAATTCACAAGTTTGCAGTCTTCATTAAAGGTAATACAAAATACTTACAGGTGGCGAAAGTTCTAGCAGATCTTGTATTCTGTTCAATACATCTTCAATAAAAGGGTTCATTTGTTTACTAAAGCATAAGAATGTAAATCACATTACACAGTCTTACAAATATTTTAAATAGCTCAAATGTTAAAATGCAACAGTTCCCATATATTAAAGTGTATCAGTTTAGAAGTTACAGCACCAATAACATCAACCTATCCTGTACTCCAATAGCAGAGCAAAAGGGACAAATCTAGGATTTACTGAATGAATTGATCATCATATAGTTTCGATTTTCATTAATGTGGAGCTAAGAAAACCATGATTTAGAGCTATACCTCTACGTATAGGTTTTAGCATAATTTATAATTGAAGAGAAAGAGAAATTATAAATTCATAACTTTGGTCTTTGGAGGTAAAATCAGTCTTGTAAATTAAGGCATGCTTCATTGTTATTTGTGCTGGGAAAACATCCTTTAGTGTATTTAACAGTCTCCTTTATGTACCAAACCCATCATATTCTATTAAGAGAATTCCTCTTATTAAGTGACTTAACTATCATTAAGCTTACTTGAGAGATTTGACAAATCTGGAGAAAAGATATGCTATTCTGCTTCGTACTTTTGGATTAGTATGGCGAAGACCTCTGTGATCCAAGAAAGCTATCTGCAATTAAAATGGGAACAATTTAGCCATATGACTAAAGGAGACAAATAGATTAATAAAGGGGATCTAATATTTACAACTTTTTTTTAATAAAATGGAAGAGAGGGACAATACTATTGGCAGTTGCATAAACAAATAGGTATCTAATATGAACTTACTAAAACATTTGGAATGTGCTGAGGTTCCGTAGAGAAAAATTTTTCATATCTGACCACGGTCTCAAAGAATTCCAGAGTTACTGATGTATGCTGATAGGTGCTAATACCTGATGTAACCAACTGAAGAGGGAAGGAAACGAGAAAAACAACTGAGTCAATTTTGCTGATATGAAACTTGTAACAAATCACACTGATTTTGGTTCACACTTACGGTCCGCATCATATCCTGCAGAGCACTAGCTTTTGTATCACCTATAAAGTGAGCACCATGAGATACTGGAAGAGCCTCGGCCAACATATACAGCAATCTTATTGCTACTTCCACTTCCATAAATGGTTTGGTTTGCCAATTCCTATAAGAAAGAATAAGTCCAAACAAATTAACAAAATCTGCAATTGTTTTATGAATAATTGATTAGAACTCAGCAGAATTAAATGTACCTATAGAAGCATGCATGTTTCATCAACAGATAAACTAAGCATTAACAATTAATTTCTGGGTTTATCAACTACCTCAGTCTTCTCTAAACCTGTCTTCTAGATCTTTAGGGCAAATTCCTTCTCCCAGCCACCAGTCTTTGATTATGGTGATAATAGATAATGACATTTGAAATTCAATTGGATTGGTTAATATGGTATAAACTCTTTATATTTTTACAATACTGTGCACTACAGAATATAAACCCTAAAAGAGGCAAGATTATTCAAGTATTTTCATTTTTCATAGAGTTTGTTGTGAACAAGAACAAGCATACTTTGGCAAGGCTAGTATTATAATGAAATAAATTCTTCCTGTTAGTGGTGTGGAATCTTCTTTCCCACATTAAAATTCTGAACTTTTATTTTAACTGGCAAGTGTTTTTGAAGCTGATACCACTTAACTCTTTCCAATTTAGTAGCAACAACATCTCCTTTTTCCCCCACTAGGAGAACACAGTAGCAACAAAGTGGGGAAAAGTATTGCCTTTAACTAGTTTTCTTTCCTCAGGCTAGTGAAACCACATAGACTTGCAAATTTATTAACAATTAATAAAGGAGCAGAAAACCTATGAAATACATATCCACATTTTTTTTCCAGCAATCAGATTTTAGCTACCGAAATGTGGTCATAACCAATCAGCCAACTGGAAAGCATGACTTAAGTGTCAACAGAAATTGTTACTAAAAAGAAAGAAGCAATATAGTTAATCATTTGAAACTTACTGCAATGTAGTGTTAAAAACTCTGCGAACAGAAACCAATAGTAATTCAGGTGAGACTTGTGCAAGTCTGTCCAACAACAATTTTAGCTGTTTCCGATATTCTACAAACATGGCCTCATCTTCACCCTGTTCAACATACATAGTATGAACAGATCAGTTCCATAATATACCAGTTTGGGATAATGCAAGGCACTTCTTGCTAGATGATTAACCAACATATCTTAATAGATCTATCATCCTTGTTGTGCCTGTAATCTTAATAACTGTGAAAGTTGTCCTGCTAGATTGCAGCTATATAAACACCATTATCATCATCACTACCACTTTTACTGCTTTTTCTGTCAATTCCTGGTGACTACATGGAAAAGCCCATGCATTTTTATTGGCAACATTTTTGGATGTGGTTTGCCTTTGCCTTTTTGCTAGCTCTGACAGAGATTAACTGGTCCAAAGTCACCCAGCTGTCTCTGTGCCCAAGGGAGGATAAGACTCATGGTTTCCTGGTTTCTAGCCTGGTACCGTTAACCACTACACCAAAATGACTGTTGTTGTTCCTGTTCCTGTTATTATTATTATAAAAGCAGGAACAGGAACTTGACCTCTTGTGCCATGCATGCTGATTGTGTTGGGGAAGGGGTGGAACAGAAGAAAAAGGCTGAAGTCGCATCATTTCCACCATCTACAGTATTATTTTCATCAACAACCTCAGATATGCAGACGATACCACCCTAATGGCAGAAAGTGAAGAAGAACTAAAGAGCCTCTTGATGAGGGTGAAAGAGGAGAGTGCAAAAGCTGGCTTGAAACTCAACATTAAAAAAACTAAGATCATGGCATCTGGACCCATCAGTTCCTGGCAAATAGAAGGGGTAGAAATGGAAGCAGTAACAGACTTCATTTATTTGGGCTCCAAGATCACCGCAGACGGAGACTGCAGCCATGAAATTAAAAGACGCTTGCTCCTTGGGAGGAAAGCTATGGCAAGCCTAGATAGCATATTAAAAAGCAGAGACGTCACCTTGCCGACAAAGATCCGCATAGTCAAAGCTATGGTTTTTCCAGTAGTAATGTATGGCTGTGAGAGCTGGACCATAAAGAAGGCTGAGCGCCGAAGAATTGATGCCTTTGAACTGTGGTGCTGGAGAAGACTCTTGAGAGGTCTTGCCCCCTGGACTGCTAGGAGGTCAAACCAGTCAATCTTAAAGGAAATCAACCCTGATTGCTCATTGGAAGGATCGATAATGAAGCTCAAGCTCAGATACTTTGGTCACCTAATGCGAAGAGAGGACTCTTTGGAGAAGACCCTGATGCTGGGAAAGATTGAAGGCAAAAGGAGAAGAGGACGGCAGAGGATGAGATGGTTAGATAGCATCACTGAAACAATGAGCATGAAATGAGCAAACAATGAGCAAACTCAGGGAGGCAGTGAAGGACAGGAAGGCCTGGCGCAATATGGTTCATGGGGTCACGAAGAGTCGGACACGACTTAACGACTAAACAACAACAACAACAGTATTATTTATTCTTTCCCTCCAAAAAGAAGACAAAGGATCAAAAACCTCTCATTTCTAAGACATGCCTATGAAAACTATTTAAAAGCTTGTTTTAAACTTGAATGCTAAAATAATTATCTACATCACAACTGTTCCCACCTTTATGAGGAACTTACTAATGAAAAACTCATACTGTTTTCAAGACTACTTACAAGTATTTGCCAGTCTAACTTCTCAAAAGAAAGTTCACATATTATTGCCTCTAATCCCTGCTATTGGTCTTCATAAGCATTTGACAAGTCTAACTTAACAATGCCCTGAAATTCTGAAAATTTTCAGTGACATAACTGTTTGGAATATGATACTGAAACAGTTTTGCTGCATGGATACACAGTGGAAAGAGTTCAGCCCTACTAATTGTCCTTGGTTAACTGTCGCATTCTTCAGAACCATTTGACATGACTGAGTCCTGTGGACACTCTTCTGAGTGTTTGTTGTCCTGCTGCTGAAACATATCCAGATGGTGGTCTTGAGTTCTAATATTCAACACTAAGCCTCCTACAGGGATCCATTTTGTTTTCCATGTTGTTTCATCTATCTGAAGCTGCTAGGGAAGATCATTTGAAGCTTTGGAGAGATTTCAGTTATGACATCCAGACCACTCCTTGTTACCATCCAATTTCAGTGAAGCTGTCAGTGACTTTAAAAGATAGCATAAGCTTGCATATGGATTGGATGAAGAAGAGAAAGATGAAATTAAATCCAGACGAGGAGATGCTGCTGGTAAATAAGACACTGGAGTTGGGAATGAGAATCAGCCTGTTTTGGACAGGGCTGTACCTCCCTTGAAAGAACACTCCTTGATTCTCAGCTCTCTGGGCTGACAGTGGGGCAGATGTGGCAAGAGCAGTAATGAGTCCACTGTGCTCTATCCTGAACCTGTCAGATTTGGTGAAATTTATCTACAATGTGGTTACATCTTATTTTGGCCCAATGCAGTACATATTATATGGAGTTATCTTTGAAACAGATTCAGATTAGTCCAAAATGGAAGCTGCAATTTGTGGAGCTAGACTGCTAACTGGAGTAAGGTACAGATAGCACATGAACTGAAATTGCCACTAAATTATCCAAGTGTAACTTCTAACCTCATTTTCAAAGTTGTATTCTTCATCATATGTTAATTTTTTCATTACTGCCAGCATAATTGCCTAGAAAGATAAATCAGTGATAAAGTTATCATCTAATATAACCTTCTACTTATTAAAATAATTTTAAAAAGCAGCAAAAAAGATTCAGTAGAAGTAATGAAGAGTAGAAGTAATGAAATATACTGATTAAAGCAATACATGTGAGTGCTGTTCTAAATTACACCACTACAAACCCAATTAAAAGAATTCAAGGAAAGAAACAGTAACTTTAAGTACAAAACACTAAGCTGCATAGCACTCAAACAATCCTTGCTTAGCATTTGATTTATATATTTCAACTGAGCTGGTTTGGACACCAGAATAAATAATAATTAATTTTATTTAGAATAAACTTATCCTTCTCCCTCCCCTCTGACTACTGCCTTCTGATATGTTACCCTCCCTCTCCCCTGAGTAGTGAACTTCCTCATCTCCTCTCACAATGCTAAAAACTATGACTTGAAGGGTTTTTTTCCAATCACAGTCATTGTATTGAACTGGTGATGGGAGGAGAGCGAAAGAAAATATCAGTTTTATCACATTATGTATTAAAATGGCATATAACTGCATTTGGGGGAATGGGTTCTCCTTCAAGTTAAAAAACATATAATGATTTTATGACTTGTTGGTAAACAAGTTATTATCTGCTAAGAATTGAAATAACTTTGGGGATTATTTTATTTTTTAATTTAAATTCTTAATGTTAAAATATGTTTGTTTTACTACAGATCTGAAAATGGCTTCCTTGGCAGGTTTATTGTCTAGTAAAACAAATAGCTTCAAAAAGGTATTTAATTGTTCTTACCTCTACATTAGCTTTTTGTTGTTCTGAAAGCATAGGGAGCTGCAAAAAAAGGGACAAAGCCTAGTTTTGAAATGTTTCAAGCAATTTAAACATACTAATGCTGAAAAGATTGAGGAAAAAAAAAATTGGTCTTAATTTCATAATTTTACCTGTTTCAATATGTGCAGATAATCATAGCAAAACCCTATAATATTTGAAGATATATCATCATCCTCATGAATCAAAAGTTGTAACATTAAAGCCACTTTTGCTTCAATCGCTTGTAGAGTATCTTGAGCATTCTTCAAATCTCCAATCTTCACAAGTTTAGTCCAACTAGCTATCAATGCCTGCCCCATTCCATTTATCAGTTTAGAGAATCTAGCTAGAAAGTCCACATCTTCTTCCTGTAAAGGTTAAGCATTAAATAATTAAACATTTTCAAAGAAAAATTATTTGCTCAGGTCACAGATTATATCCCTGTAAAAATTCAGATCTCTATGAGCGATACTGTTATAGTAGATTACTAGGGATCAAAATGATCACTTAGGCAGCAATACTATTTGCACTTACTAGATAGAATGGCAATTAATAAAAACACGCATATTGAACACATGCACAGTCATACAAGCCATAGAAATATAACATTTCTTTCACTAGGAATAACTAACCTGGTCAACTATAAATAGGCCAGCAGACTGCAAAACTTGACACAAAGTTTCTACCAACTTAGTTTTATCAATTGGATCCATTCCCTTATTTACAATTTCAAACAAGCAGTCACATGCTTCCTCCCGTAAAACTTCTATGGACATGTGACCTAGCAGCATATTTATAAACCTAAAAAAAGACAAAAGTTTTGCTTTGTTGGTAAAACAGAAATTGAAAGTAGGTATTACTTTATTTATCAGCCTATGCTTACTTTTGCTTATGCTTATACTCTTGTATAAGAAATGCAAAAGCAATATATATACTGAAACATATATATAAGTATATATATACTGAAGCTACATATATACCTAAGTGAAACATCATTTTAACAATCCCCCTCATTTACCAGACATCAGATGCCACAGACCAGATTTTCATCCAAGCACACATATACCCAAGTCCATTACACTGAGGTTCTGGAAAAGGTAGTTAAATTTACATTAATTCTACCTTAATTTTACATCTGTGTCGATTTATGCTATTTGTATAATGACATCATTATGCAAATGACATAAAATGATACAATTATACATATACTGCTGTATTTAATGGGTATTCAGAAGTAACAGACACAGTCTCCCCACAAATCGTCCTTTAAAATTAGGTTTCACTGTATTTGCAAGACAGGTAACAATTATTTTTATAGCAGCCAGTTTTCCAAACAATTACAAAAAAAGGCTTTTTTTTTTTAACGCAGGACACCCTAAATTTCATTACAGTCTTAACACACAGTAAGCTCATTTATGCATTTTGAATGAATAAGAGCATTACCTTTCGTTTGCAATTAGACTCAATTCTATCCAAGAGACATATGCTCCAATTACTTCAAGGCACTGACATGTCAATTCTGAATTTGTATACTGATATGTTTGCAGGATTTGATACCATGATTCAACCAAACTTGGAATGCACTGCTCCCTCATAGTATCTTTTAATAAGGTATTTCTGCGAGCCTCCTATAAGTGTAATAAGGAAGTTAGTCTTTAAAAGTAAAAAGTGCTTGTTTCCGTTCTTTGAAAACTGAAAATGTTGGGACAGTAGATAGTAGCAGTAATCTAATACTTTATCATAAAATGCATCTGTACGGTTGATGTCTCTCATCACTACCATGTTCTTTCAAATGCTTAATATTTATTTCAAATGTTGTATGATGCTTTGCTTAAATGTAAAAAAATCATATACTAGGGAAGAAGTGCATAAAACTTTTTTTCTGAATTTCCAATAGTGGTCTGTGTGTGTGTAAAAGAGAGGAAATTTAAAGTATCTTTAGGGCCTCAAGCCTCATGCCAAACATATAGGCTGGTTCTCTCTCCCATTGTGGTGTTATACAAAACAACCTTCCCTGGGATAGATCATCAAGGAACTGTAGTATTGATTAGTTAACTGTACTCACAGCCCCATCAATCTTTACATTCCTTCTCCACCATTTTTCCTGCTCCCATTTTTTTCTTTAATCCCCTGCCCTGCTTGCAGCTGTGATTTGTGCTATTCTGTCTTAACTCATGCCTCCATGTTTCCCAATGTCCTTCTTTCCCTGCCTTGCTTTCCTTTGCTTTCTCATATCTTCTGCCTTTCAATTCCCTGACACACTGGTGCTGCAGTGTGTATGTCTGGGCATTATTTTTGTCTGAGTGTCTCTGTGTATATATGCACTACCTTCAGCTTTAAAGCATGTGAGTAAGAGCATCCATCTATGTATTAGGTTGTATTTGACTGCTATTGTCTATGTATTTGGTGAATCTGTGAGAGTGACTTTGTCTTTCTGAGCACATGAATTTATGTATACTTTTTTTTACACTATGCATGCAAGTGGGTGATATTTTGTGTTTTTGTTTTTGGTGGGGTTTTTTTTACATTTTAGCGCATGTGAGAATGTATGTGTATCTCTGTATGGCTGAATTGCAGAACTTTTAATTTTTGTCTGCACAATTTTTTAATTCATTCATTTACTCACTAATCAATTTGTACGCTGCCTTAATCACCTACCTAACACTAGGCAACTTACATATTAAGGTTAAAAAACAGAACTTGTTTGTAATAATGAGAATTATTGTCAATATATGTCAGATATCGCTGCATCAGATACAACTGTAGGAAGTGACTTTGAATGGACTATGGATCTCTTGTGTTTCTTTCTACAGAATTATTATAGCAGATGGAATTTGGGGAGGCACTGTGATTTTTATAGCTGCATTAGGCAAAATTTCATCAGAGGCATTTATACCAAGTGTTTTTAGAAGCTGAACCCTTTCAATATATGTCCTCTACCCACTGTTAACCTGAAAGACCAATGCAAACTCTGGATGCAGGAACCCTGATTTCTAAATCCATAATGGCCTGTACAACTGAACCATGTCTTAACAGCTTCTGTGGTTCAACACATAAAACATTTATTTTTTGCAGTTTCCTGTATTTTTGAAGTGGAAATTAAAACAATATTTTTCTTTCATCTTAAACGTAACAGTTATTTCTGTTATATATATGAACTAGAATTCATACTATATCGCAAACTCTACTGCAGTTTCTCCCAACCTAGTGCTCTACAGGTGTGTTGGGACTCCAACTTCCTGAATTCCCCAGCTAGCATGACTGAAAAAAGGCCAATGTATCTGGATGGCACCACATTGAGGAAGGATCTTCCATTGTTTCTAAATATGCCCTTTTGAACACATGGCTTCTAAAGCCTCCTTGTTTAACAAAACCGAGTGTTATTTCTCCCTTGTAAACCAGCTAGTATTGGTTGATTATGAAACTGAATGTCAACAAAAACCACCTTCCCGTCAAGGTTAATGTTACATAACACTTAAATCAACGGGTACATTTCTTTTACAAAAGGGAAAGTTACCTCTGATGTATGAACAACATCCCTGTCTACCAGTTCAGCATCAACTGCCATAAGAATTCTGAGATAAAGGTCCACTCCTCGAGGATTCAGGCCTGCTACAGACAGAATATCAAAGAAAAACTTGGGCCATTTTGTGAGATATTCTGTAACAAACAGCAAAGCAAAGACCTGAGCCGCTTTGTTTCGTATAAACGTCTTCTCCGATTGAGAATTCACCATCTGGAAAAAAAAAATGCATTTCTGTAATCTTCCAAGATATTATCATGTGAGAAATAAGCAGCTATATTTTTACACAGCAGATGAAGTAAACTACGTGGAAAATTATCAAAACAGATGGCAATGATAATAAATTATATGAGAAAACCTACCTGTGCCTGTAGCCATGTTATGAGTGTTTCCCTAATTAGCTGTTGCTGTACTTCAGTTAGTTGAGAATACCTGAAACATAGCATTAATATTAAAATCTTTATGAACCTTTCAAAGAAACTTTCCTGCAGAAGCTTCCACTATCCTGCTGGCTGCACAAGATTAAGTTTGGGGTTTTTAAGTACAGCTGCTATGGGCAGGAATAAAAGGATTAGAAGATTATACAGGACTTTAATATGTAAAATAAAACACACATAGCCAGAAATAAATCATTCGATTTACATATGCATGTATATGTAGGTATACATGCACACACACTAGTATATACTTTGTCTTAAATTTCCCCCTCCTCCAATTCAGACACATACAAAAAATGTGGATTTGGAAAGGACTGCATGGAGTATTTACTTCAACCTTTCATAAATGTAAAGTGAATAGCTCACTTGTATTTAATTTGATGCTCCAGAACTTGAAAGCAGAAGAACTTGATGTGATCATCACTGAAATAGAGAAAACAGTCCAATAAATATGGAATAAAACTGTTCATTATATGTTTTTCACATGAAGATGGTTTGGGTGGGACTCTAATGCCCTTATTAAAATTTTGCTTTCTTCATAACTATAGAAGTAGACAAATATAAAAATATGGACAAATGTGTGTATATGTGCTCCTTTATGGATTTCACTTATAGTCTGCTCTTCAGCTAAAAGTTACATCTGGGTGCAAGGCAATCTTGCTTTAAATAACAAAATTGCATAGGTTTGGCAGCTAAGTCATTGCTCCAAACTATTTTCTGTGTAACTGACAGGTTACCAAATTTAGCTATACTTACTACAAACTACACAATGCTGTCATCACTACAGGCAAAATGGTAAAATGTTATAAAAATAGCAACTCAAGCAAGAGATTTTATTTTTAAGCTATATTCCCAATACCACAGATTTGGGTGTGGATACTTCAGACTACCACAGAGATGTCTCAAGACAAACTAGACATTATGGTGATATAACTCATATGTTACAACACAGGTCATGTTGAGCTATTAGCAAATGGCTCAAACTACTCAAAGTCTAGCATGAGTGAACGGGTTGCATGAATAATTTATCCTAAAACTTCAAGTTGTTGTAATGCTCTTCAAGAGATGTACATGATCTTTAGTGGAACATGCAGGTTATGTTATGGCCATACTGACACATCTGCTCCGACTAATAAAGATTAACCTTGGCTTGGATCCACACATATAAAGGGAGGAATAGCAATGTTCAATGGCATAGAATAATTTTTAACTGAAAGCACTAAATATAACAGCACCTGTGAAAATTACATGTACCATGCACAAGCACAGACTTTGCCCATGTTTTAGCTAATTCTCCAGTTCTCTCCACTGTAATCCTAGCCCATATCATTAAGCAAAACTATCTAACTTCAGAGAAGACTTTCTGGAGGGCTGGCAAGCTTCCTGAGAAACAGAAGAGAATTCAACTTCCACCAGTTCCACTATGTGTGGGTTGATCAGGATAGAACTATACCAAAAATAATACATAGATCTGGTTACCTGCTTAAAATTTATACTTACAACCACTGTATATACAGAAACTGGTGCTTCTACTTCATATGCAATTTCAGTATGACTACAAAAATATAAACAATTTACAGACATCTTGCTATCATGAATTATATGGTGCATGGGAGTGGCATTTACACAATAGTATCTCTTCTCATTCTGTTTAGCAAAGAAGCAACTTATACTACCTGTAGATTCTTTGGGCTAAAGCTTCAGCACACACCTGCCAAGCATCGGGGGATATCTTCAACTGTTCAAAATAGGCCAATGCCTGAAATTATTTTTTTTCAAAAAGTTTATTTTTACAACAATAAAGAAGTTGCCAAAGTATCATTTAATAAACAGACATTAGCATAATAAAATAAAAAATAGCTGTTCTGATTCTCTATGACTTTGAAATAACAAAATAAATTTTAGAGGCCATGTTATTTTAATCAGTGCAAGGCTGCTAAAGGAATAGAGGGAAATCTGAGGGAAAGCAAGTGGAAGTAGAGATCTGAGGGAATAGGACCTTGGTAGAAAACTGGAAAAAAAAAAAAACAGAGAATAAGCAAGAGGGAAAGGAAATCTCACACCCAATAGAGCTAAATGTTAATGATAGCAAACAGAGAGAAAAAACAAGATATTTGAGCATGTGACAGCTTAAAAATGAATGGAAGACAAGATGTGCATACTGGCCTACTCTATCATCCATATTTTCACCTGTGAGATCTGTTTACAGTTCCTTAAATATGAATAGATATTCATATGATCAAGGATCCTGCAGACAGTGCAGAGAGGTACGTATATTTGCAAACAGGCAAATATAAGTCTTTCTTCCCTTTCAGTTTCTAAAAGAATATTGGTTGCAGGCCATGTACACAACTAAGACCACTATCAACTTTCAAGACTCACATATTCAGATGTAAGCCTAAAGGAGGATTTAGTATTAATTTAATGCAGAGTAGGCAAGCTTCTTTCTGTTGAGGGTCAAGTCCCCTCCAGGATAATCTGTTGGGGGCCATATGGCAGATAGTACTAATGCCAAGCCAGAGATGGGTCCAAAGCTAAAAGTGTGTGGAGAAACCCATTCTCTCTTTGACACATTTTTTTTTAAAATTTTCACTTTATGACATAGTGTTCTGCCTCTCGAAAAAATAGACCGTAAGGAACAACTAGTTTAAGTTGTTAAGGTATTAAGCAATACCATCCATGTCCTAGCAGGACTCTGAGGGGACAGAGAAGAATACCCAGGTCACAAAAGGAGACAAACAAAAAAATAAAAGGAAGGAGGACTAAGTCAGAATTGGGTTGATGATGACAATGCAGTAATATAAACACTGCATTGTGAAAAAATAGGAAAATATGCATGAAAGAGGAAGGCTTGAGAAACAAGCAAAGACATTAAGAAATAGGTGAGTAGAACTATGAAACCAGGTGGTGAAATCTGTACACAGAGCAATGAAATGGCAAGGACTGGTCTAGAGAATCATGAACTAGAGATGAAAAGGCCTTGATAAATGTTATATGGATTTAAAAAACAGCCATGTCTTGGCTGTAGGTCAGAAATATTTACAGCAAGTTGAAATTAGTGCTGTTTCCTACTGAACTTCTTGTAAAAACAAAGATTATGAGAAAAGCATAATTAAACTTACCCGCTGCCTGAAATCTAAGTCAGCATTTGGATTTAATCCTAGAAGAGCTTGCTCATCCATTTCTGCTGCTATTCTCCAGCTTCTTCTTTAATAGGATTATTCCATTCATATACAATAGGAGATGCAAACATCTATAGATGAAATAAAATTAAGACAACAGCAAAACTCTAAATTAAAGCCAAATTTAAAAGTAATTTTGTATCAATACAGATGAACTGCATCTTAGACAAAATCTTTCTCTATACCTGTTTCTTTTTACCATACTAGGGAGGCAAAGCAAAAGTTACATTCCAGCACATCTGGAAAGCTGAAACAGTCAATGTTGGCAAGATAAAAAAAAATCTTACAACCAGATATGAAGCAGAATAAATGCATGTGTTGTTAGCAAAGATATAGGCAACATTCTTAGCCACTATAACACTCTTAGTCACAATTGTCCTTGCAGATACTTCTCTTGGTGCCTGCTGTGATTGATTTTTTTAACATACAATTTAAAAAAACAAAAACAAAATAGAAAGTAAACACATTGCAAAGCAAAGCAACAGGATCGTGTTTATTTCTAAGATTCCATTCGGCCACCATAGGTATTCTTAGAAAATACAAAACATGGGTAGGTACATTCTTATGATTTCTTTGGGCACATTTACCAAGAAAAAATAAAGGATAACTTGGGGAAGTAGAAAGCATGCTAGGGAGATAGATGAAGTGATAGGGGATTAGCCACTAGTTTGCCTTATGGTGAATGTGTGTTTTGTAACTGAACACAAGGAATTTTGAATCTAATGCTCTGGAAATCAGATCTGAATCAGTGCAACCTGAAGTCTTAATGTTTATTACAGCGCTCTAATGATTAAAAACATTAGTAAGTAATAGAAATCTATGAATAACCTTTTGGAAGGTGAGAAATATCTTGGACGCTGTAAATTCTTTGGGATAGCGAGAACTGGGGCTGGTGATGAGCAGAACAAGGGCTCACATGCACACATCCATTCTCTCTTTTTCTCTCTTTTACACACACATCTCTCTAGCCCTCCTCCAACCCTGACAACAATCCAAATGCAAGCAGGAAGCAACAATGGGCTGACATACCAAATTTTGATCAAATCTGCAGGGGAAAGAGGGTTTTTTTTATATCTTTTCTACATATACACACAGACACAATCCTGGCATACAAAAAATGGCTATTAGTAGTAAAGCTGCTATCTTGCTCAGGAGTATCAGGAAAAAGGAACTTATTTTATTTATTCATGAATTTAAAAAAAACTTCAGTCAAGGCTACTCTAAGCAAAGGAACATCGACAGAAAATGCAGTAACAACATATAATAACAGAAATATAATATACAATATAATTACTATAAAATTATAATTAATATAATCTTCCTGGCACTGTGAGCTCTACAGCATTCGAATCCCAAAGGCCTTCCAAAAGTTACTACATAACTCTCCCATCATCTCAGGTTTTCTGATGCAGGTAAGAACTTCATCACCTAGCTGATGGCTGATTAAGCCAAGGGCAGCTTGAAAAGTGTGCAGAGCTCCTCAGTGATTCTTAGGGCAGCACAGAGTGATGCCAAAGACCATGGGTTGTACATACTGAAGATATTATCACTTTTTAACTTTTATTTCCCAGTATTCCTATGTCACCTTTTAGGGTTCAAGCCTTTCCAAGGAGAAAATCTAACCTAACCTACCCTAATAACATAACGCACAGGTATCAACAATAAAACATCAGATGGATAGCTTCCTTTAATTAAAAATAGGAGAAAGCAAAAAGATGTTTTAAAACCTTTTAAAAGTTGGTAAAGAAGAAGCCAAATAAAAGCATATGAGAATTCTGCATAACAACCAATAAAAAGGATGGATAGGCTATAATTGATAATCCTGCCAACAATATATAATTATAATGGTAATTCAGGAGAACACTTGACCAAAAATGAATGTAACACAAGAGAATTCTCTAGGCACCTTTGTCTTGAAATTTAGTTCAGTAGAATATAGTTCAGTAGAATTCTGTAATCATAATTCTCAGATATGGAAATATAAGATTACAGCCTCTGAGTTACAACCATGTAATGAGTGAAGGTAAGTGGAAATACAGTAAATACTGCAATTATATCCACTCTATTAAAAAATACAGCAGTTTAGATTATATAGGTTAGGTTTCTTAATCAAGACATATTGCCTACTATTGTCATATACATTTTTCAAGAGTTACCCAATATCTTCATAAATTTTCTCTCTCTGAATAGACAGTGAATGGATGAGGTCACTGTTTCCTTAAGAAAATCTGGCAATGAGCTTTGTAGTTTATCTTAAGAGGATGTTAAGAGAAAATTAATGAAGAAACAGTTAGAGCTTGTGCAATATCTGAAAATGTTCTCAGAGATGCATGGCCTTCACTGAACATATTCAGTTTTCTGTAAGATCTAAATGGTCCCAAAGAGGAGGCCTATCATGCTCTTCTTTAGCTCCTTGCCTCTGGTTTCTGGGTCACTATTGCTATTAAAGATTATTCTTAGAATGGAGGGACATTTAGATGCTCACCTAAGTGTCATAGGTGATCAGAAGAATTTTAAAAAATCCTACCATCTACTAGTTTGTTGTATCAGGCCAATTTTTTATGATTCACACAGATCTAAAAGGAAGGGTATAGAACAGAGAAAGCCATACTGTCCATATTAAAATAAGTGCAAAGGGCTTGAGGGATTCTAAAACTCAACCACACCAAAACATCAACCCATTTCAGTACTTTATATAAAACATTCATTAAAATCAGCTAGAGAATGATAGAGTCAGCCTGTTGTCTGGGATTTGCATAAAGTCCTCATCCATATAAATTGCAGCGCTTGGCTCTGTGGGAAGCCCTGTCCACTGTTTCCAGTGGACAGTTGGCTGGTTGGAACTAGACCATTGCTTTCCTGATGCTAATGGTAGCAGAAAATCAGCAATCTCCAATGAGCTGCTTGGGAGGAAGAAAGAGAAAACGACAGATATGTGTGCGAAAGTGAGATACAATTAATAAAGAGATTCCAACCTATTTTCTAAAGCTTCAACCAGGATAGTTGTTCCCTTTATCGTGTTATGGCTGGATTCACACATCACATTAGTTATGTATAAAGTGCTTTATTTGGTTTTTGCATACTCCCTTCTGCAAACCCATCCACTATAATTTGTAAACCATTATTTATGGCTTAACTTTTGTGAGTCATTGAATTATGAATTAAATAGTCAATGATTAAACAAATCATAGTTTAATGTAGTTTGGGAATTCACTATGTACTAGTGAGCATCACCCAATGGCAGAATATGTATTATACAATTTATTATTATACTTTTTATCAGTTTTGCAAATTGTCACTGTAAATAAAGTAATAACATTTTCTTTCCTTACTACATTTCATTATCTTTTGACTTCATTATTTACAATCTTCTCACACACAAAATGTCAAGTGTGTATACATCAGATAGCAGATTACATGTTTGATGAAGTGGGTTGTAATGCAAGAAAAATTCTATCATAATAAATTAGTCCATTACAATAAATCTCTTTGATGTTCTATAATTCACTCATACATACAAGTTAGCACTAATGTAGATAAAGTAAGTAGAAAAAGGGGGGGTTGTTTCTGTTTAAGAATATTACCAGCAAAATCTTATATTTGAGTATTTATTAGTATACCACATGTACGTTCTAGATTATGGTATGTGGGCAGATTAGAGAACCTATTTTGCATAGAATAGGATGAACATGCTTGGGGTAAAACTTTGGTTCCACTTGTGACAGACTGGTTTGGGGCCTTGGTTCCACTTGTGACAGGCTGGTCAAAATGTGCCCAGAAGTGTCCTTACAGTTAGCCGGAATGCTGCATGTGGCACAGATACCACCAAGGCTGATAATTAGGTCTCACCTTCTCTATTTTACTGAAAAGCATGATGTGGAATCCTCAGTTGATCAAAACTATCAGGGGCAACAAATGTCTTTGAGTGTATCTGGTAACAGTGATGGCATATAGAAGATTCAATTTGGAATATAAGAGGAGTAAATAGTAAAGCCAATTTGGTGTAGTGGTTAAAGGCACTGGACTAGAAACCAGGGGACTGTGAGTTCTAGTCCTGCTTTAGGCACAAAGCCAGCTGGGTAATTTTGGGCCACTTTTTCACAGCCCTAGGAAGAAGGCATTATCAATCCGCTTCTAAAAAATGTTATGAAAACTGCATGGACTTGTCCACGCAGGTGCCAGGAGTCAAGATTCAATACCAGAAGACCAAAATCAGTATCTCCTGGCAATTTTAGCTTAAAGTTTTTTAAACAACACATTTTTCTTCCTTTCTTCATTCAAAATAATTTTTACAAGAGTACATAGTAGTAGGTAGAATGATTCATCTTCCAGAAGATAGCCACTGGGTCTTGGTACAACCTGTGGAATACCTCAAACCCTTTAGAACAATTTTTTTATTCTTTATAAGGTGATTGAAAAATGTATGAAAGTGTGAAAGGAAGTTGAATTATGGATTATGTGTGAAAATGTAGTAGAACATGTACTTATTACAGTAAGAGCAGCAATATGATGGAAGTAAAACATGTGTAAGAATAAACAAACAGTTCATCCTTGAGCAAGGAGTAAGATAAGGATGTGATATGTTCCCTTGGTTCTTTAATATCTCTTTATGGATAAATGTTTAAGTGATGCTTGTGACAATGTGTATACTGTATGTGTGTATATGCAGCACATGCTATTCATTTTGTTATTTTTCATGCTTTCTCCCAAAGTGAATCCAGTGCACAAGACTGAACTGTTGACTTTAATTTGCACATTCCCATTCACCATTTGACTGCACTATCAGAAACTGACTTACATGACATATTAGTTCAAACAATGCTTTCCAATGTCAATTCAGCATAAACATAGGCATACATTTCAATGTCAGTTCAGCATAAACATGGGCATAAATTCATCATTAGGTAAAGTTAATTGCCAGTTAATAGAGGTAGGGAACTCAAGATGAAGGCAACAGAAGAATATGAAACAGGAACTATGTTTCAGTTACCACGTAAAAGAAAAGTCTGTTTTCCATTCCGTAATGCACAAATAACTTATTTTTCCCATCATACTACCCTTCTTGTATTGGTAGGCTGATTACTCAGAAACTGACACATGGCTATTCTACATACGTCTCTTCCCCAAACAGAGATCTTTTAGATGCATTTGGATAACTAATCTTAGACTTTCCAGGCAGCTGGCCAGGAATTTTGGAAGGTAACATCCCAGTACATTAGTAGAGCACCAACTTGAGCGAGAAAATACTTTTGCAGACGCGGCACGGGACGAACTGAAGGGCACAGAGGTACAGGCCAAAGAATAGGAACTAATCTATGCGGCCTTAGGTTAGTAGGGCCCTAAGTGAAGGGGGTCCATCCCAAAAGAGCACAACCCCCAAGCATGGCCAACGGATCTTGGAACACGAGGCGGCCACGCCAACTGCACCACGGGGCTTCCTGGGCCAAGCGATTTCTCCCTTCTGCCTTTAAAGAAAATTGGGCAGCCTCCATCCCCTCCCGAGTCTGCAAATACGGCCACCTGGAAGCGTACTCAGCCCTCCACCAGCCCCCGGTCCCACTTCATTACCTTCCCAACTATGCCATCAAGGAGGGGTTGTGCCTTCCCGCACTGCTGGGAGGCCGCTACAACCGCAGGGGGCCCGGGCAGAGGAAGCCAGGAAAGGCCACACGCGGCAGAGTTGCCGCTCCGCCAGGAAACACGCAACGCAGCCAACGCGCCTCTGGGGGTTCCGCAGCACCCCGTTCTCTCTTCACCCAGTTCCGCTCGGGAAACCGCTGCAACCCCCAGACTACAGCTCCCAGCATGCCCCGCGACACCAGACCCAGGATTCGCCCGGCAATAAACCGCCTCAGAGAAAACCTGGATGCCAGAAACAGGTTTTCCGATCCTTACTTTAAGCTCACCAATCAAGGGGGAAAAGCGAGTTGCACACTGGGAAAAAGATGCTTTCTGCTAGGCGCAGCGCATGCTGGGAGGTGTAGTTCTCGAGGTGCTGCCTAAGTCAGAGAAGACGAGCTATCCCCCCAGCCTTTCTGTTCGTTTTGCGTCCCTACCACTAACCCAAATCTTTAGCTGTGGCCAGTCACTATGTTGGCCTTGAATGAGAAAACCTCTCGCGTTGAACCGCTTTAGCTCCGTTACTCTTCACGGACCGCATGCGGCTGACAACAGACACATTTGCGGTATGCCAACACTACACATAACTTCGGTTTAACTATCATGGCTTCTCTAAAGGGATGCTGGGAATTGTAGTTCTGTAAAGCGCTCATTTAACCGGTTCAGAATCCCTAAATGCAACGTCCACGTAAACTTTCCTCGAAGAAAGGTGTATCAGTGCAATTGTTAACCTATCAGATTATTTCGATGGGCCCTCACTCCCAACATTTTGTGCGTACGATTACAAGCTAAAACTAATATAAAACAGGTTCGTGCCTGGGGCTTTAGTTGGAAAATAAAACAATCTGGGAGTTTACAAACCTGGGAGTTTACAGTATTACAGTATTTCTAAGGGATTTGAGGATCTGTTCCTGCAATGAGAAAGATACACTCCTGCTTTGTTAATCCCATATTAGTTAACAGCAGATCAGGAGCTAGAAGCACCATCTATCACTTAAGCCAAAGCACAGGCCGAAGCTAATGATTTATTCCCAATTCCTTATCTGCAAAAAAATTCCAAAAAGAGTCAGACACTAAAGTGAATATAGACCTAAATTCCAATATACATGTTTGAAATGAACAAAAATTAAGCATAGAACTAAATGATGCCATACTGTATATCAGTTTGAGTAGAATACTGTGTTCTTCAAGCTAAAGAATTTGATAAAATAACAAAAATTTTATTTATACATAAAAATATATGGTAGTTCCATATAATAAACTATGGATACCTAACAGCAATTCTTTCCTTACATGCTGAAGCTAATAAATTTTTAACTATCTATTTAAAGACTTACAGATTCCACATTTTTAAGAATATGCTTAGCTGCAGGGGTTGTTATGAAATCTAAATTTTTAGCACCTGTTCTGTTTCAGTTACAACAGTAAGCATCCTAAAAGCCATATTCAATGTACAACACAAAACCCTCTGAAATATTTCAGTCTAAAAAAAAATCAAATTATAAGTCAGAACTATAATATGTGCTTGAATCTCTAATATCTATTACAATCCCTGTTCAGTATAATCAGGAATGCAGTAAATTCTCAGTATATTTTAATGCTGACTAAATTATAATTACAAGTTCAAAGATATCTCCTATACCATTTGGAAAACTATTTTTCTATACATGTTACTGTAATTAAATGTATAATTTGGAACCCAATTAAGTTAGAGATCATCTAATATTGGAACTAGGCTAATCTTTGATGAGTTGGAGGTTGATTCCTGCTGGATGTAGCATATTTGCATTTTCTCACACGATTGTTCATTTTCTGGACATCTCTAGAGGCAACAACTGGTAATATTACTTACTTAGTCCAGAGAGAAAAGATAGAAGTACCGACTCTTTTGGTGTTGGATAAGACTCATGCGAATACCCCAGACAGCCAAGAAAACAAACAAATGGATCACTGAACAAATCAACCCAGAGTTCTCACCAAACTTAAATTATGCTACTTTGGATGCATTATGCAAAGACCTAGCTCTCTGGAAAAGGCTCTAATGCTAGAAAAGGTGGAAGGAAAAAGAAGAAGAGGATGACTAGCAACAAGGTGGGAAGACTCAGTTACAGTCGCAATGAGTACACCATTGCAAGACCTGAAATACCAGATTATGGATAGATTGTCATGTCTGTGTGCTTGATGACAGATAATCAATCAGAGATTAATAAGACTGTAACTCAGCAGTTTCAGTTAGGCTGAGATATTGTCACTGCAATATCTCATGGACACTTATTTTGGAGAAAAACTAAAATGGGAATCCTTGGTACAACTTATACTATTGTAAGCATGAGTCTACTTCCAACAACTATTGTGAAGGGAAGGGAAGCACACAAAATATTGCATTTTTTATTAGGAGCAGTGTTCTACTTATAAAATACATTTATCTCTGAGGGTCCCTTTCCCCCAAATAATGAGACTACTAGCAAAGTTTATGACTTTGGACTCGGATTCGTCCAAGAGCAGAGATAAGGCTATGCACTTTTCCAAATTATTTATATATTTGTTAAATTGATAACACTTTTCATTCAAGACCTCAGGGCAGCATCGTGCTCCCTCCACTATTTTCCCATAACAACCCCATGAAGTAGGCTAGCAGAGCCAGGGTGAGGAGCCCCAAGCCGCCCAGTGAGCTTTCGCGGTTGCATCACGCTGGCTGTCATTAGGGATCCTTCGCGTAACCCAGCCTTCACCTCCACAGCGGCTTGCTGGAGTATGTGTGCCCTGCCTAGTCGAGTCCAATCGTAAAGCAGCCTGTACTGAACCCACCATTGCCTTCGCTTCCCCCGACCGACAGTCCGCTCCGGGCACCCCGTCAACCGCGGTGTGTTCAGTAATCTAATAGTTAAGCAAACCATAGCTTCATATTTTGAAGGAATCAGGTGCCTTTTAGATGTTTAAACAGCAATATAACCAACAGCAAACAAGCCAGCGAAAATAAAAAATAAGAATACTGTAGCACTGTCGGCCGCTCCCGAATTCCCCCACAGCGTTTCACCAAGCAAGAGAACGAAAGCCCCCACTCACGTCGCTCAGACGCGAATTAAGCTTTAGTCACCGCCTTATAAAATGTGCTTGAGCGGTTAGAAGAGGACGAATGGAAACCTGCATTTCAAAGACAGACGTTTCCTACATCCAATAAGAATGAGCTCCTTAAGTCCAATGGTCGATAGCCGTTCTCCGGCAAGGCGGTACATCACGTCGGCGGTGGTCACGTGAGGCGCGCTGGGCCTGCGAAATTTCCTTTTCTGAGCGGCCGCGAGAGAGGCGAGATCATGAAGGCGTCTGGCACGGTAAGTACCGTGCGTGCGGCCTCACAACAGCGTCGCGCGGCGAGAGGCGCCTTCTTGCCTGAAGGAACGTGAGCGAGCCAAAGAACCGTAGAAACGCGGGGAAAGAATCCCCGTTCGGGAACCTTCCTACGGTCGTCTTTTTCTCTGCCACGAGTGAGCACCCAATATGGCCGTCTGAGCCGCGCCAGCTTCCTGTAGCGTGGGCCCGGGTTGGTCTGTAAATTGCTGCATCAAGTCGGTGGATTCAGCTCGCTGCTTTTTTCCCGTGACCAGGCTAAAATGTAGTAGAGAGGGAGCTGCGAAGAAAATGCAACCGTAGCCATCCTACTTAGGTCATCTTTAGATTTTTCTCTCATCCTCGTGTCGCTTTCCAAGACTGATTTCAGGCACGTTTCAAATAGGCAATAGGTATTTTACCTCTCTGAATATTTTTGAAAACACTTATAACTGAATCTACAGAGTATAACTTACAGAAAATGGGGAGGAGTGAGCTTAGTTTGATTTAGTGAATGACTTTACGACTAAATGCGTACTTGAGGTTCACAAAAGTTATGTTAATTATTAAATTAAGATCTGGATAAGAATTATTTTAACTTGCTCATAATCATTTTAACTCACCTTGATGAGCACCTGTGGGACAAGCATAAATTCAGAGGTCAGTCTTTTTTTATTTTCTAGAGAGTAATTTAGTGAAGCAGCTAAATAGCGAACCCCCTTTTTTGCTATAGTGAATGCTTCTCTTAAACCATTTTGATTCTAAAAGTAGAATGGATTTTTATTAATGTTTCTTTCTCTTTTTTTCCTTTAAGCTGCGGGAGTATAAAGTTGTTGGGAGATGCCTTCCTACTCCCAAATGCCCAACACCACCTCTCTATCGTATGCGTATCTTTGCTCCTAACCATGTTGTTGCAAAGTCCCGGTTCTGGTATTTTGTTTCTCAGCTGAAGAAGATGAAAAAATCTTCTGGGGAAATTGTATACTGTGGACAGGTATTGTAATAGGAAATGGAATAGTTTTAACTGTTGAAAGCATATTTATTTTGTAATATTGTTTATTCCTAATATTTACAAGTACCTGAACTGTCTGGACTAAGACTGTTTTTCAGAAAATTTGCCTTAAAATTTTCATTATTGATGGGTGACTGTCATGTCTTTGTAAAATGCTTTAGATTAGAGTATCCCTGTTCATTTCATGCCCCAGCTGATGAAATGAATGACATGTTTATTGAAGATACATATAAAAGTAATAGCTGTGTTTCTTTGCCCTATTCTCTTGTTCCAGGAATGGAGATAGGATACAAGTTATACAATTGTTTTAAAATTAGAAATAGTATGGAAAGTTTTCTTCCAAGTTTTCCTTTTTAATTTCTCTCAGTATACTTGGCAGAGAGGCAAAAGAAAGCTAAACTCTGCACAATCCATAGCTAATTTTCTGCTACAAGGTAAGGTAGTCCTTTCCATGTAGTTGGATAATAATAAAATGAAATCTTTGTAAAGCAGTACATTGAGGATAATTAGCAATAATTAAGAGTGAATGGCCATCAATTTCATGTCCTGCATCTGGAGGCATCTAGTTGATCACTATTGTGGATAGAATGCTAGATAAGCAAACCAGTCCTGGCTTCTTCAGATAGCTACAGTATGACTGGATGTCTTCCTATGCTAATTAAGAAGTAATCTGAAAAGGCCTTCCATAGGTCAGTGAATACGTTTATAGAGATAAATCTGTTGCCAGTAGCAGCAAGCCATGAAGCAAGGTGAAGTAGGAATAAATGAGACCAATCTTGGGTTTGCTGGATTCAAAGCACCTTTGAGTTGGGCACAGAATCATAATATTTAAACTAGAATTGTATCTAGTGGAATTAGAGAAGAGACAAGCATGCGTGTAATGAATATGGGAGGAAGGTAAGGAGGAAAACTACCCACTGCATGTAGACACCTTTGCCTTTGCCAGCTCAAACCATTGGAACTATAAAAGTGGTAGGTAGCCACTCTTTGCAATTGATCAGTATTATAGGTACCCTGAAGTTATAGTCCTAAACACAATTAAGGAATTAACCTTTTGAATACAACACAACTGACTTCTGCATAAAGATTTTAGTTTGTTCCAGCATTAGATTTATGTAGTCTTAGGTATTTATTGCATCTTCAATCTGTATATTCTGATCCAGAGAAAACCTAATGTATTTTATGGGCATTGGATTGCAGCTTTAGGATGTTCATTCTGATTTATTTGTTGTAGATTTGATGTGTTAATTAAAACAACACTGATTCATTTTCTATTCTAATATGGCTAATTTTATACTCTTAGGTTTTTGAGAAGTCTCCTCTGAAGGTGAAAAACTTTGGTATCTGGCTGCGCTATGATTCTCGTAGTGGAACTCACAATATGTACAGGGAATACAGGGATTTAACAACTGCAGGAGCTGTTACACAGTGCTGTAAGTAGAAGCAGTTCATAGTACTAGGTCATCTTAAGATACCACTATCATAAAGGAGAATATGTATTGTAAAATTGTTATTCCTTGGTGTCAGTCTTATATAATGTTTCTGTTACTTTGACTCTTGTAAACAAGTACCTAATGTATTGATCCGTGTTTTTACTGAGGTGATGGTAAATAGGGTGGGGTTTTTTGTTTTTTTGGGGGGGTGCTTTTGAGTCAGTTTTGACTTGTAGCGACTGCCTGGACAAGTCCTAGCAGTTTTCTTGACAAGATTTTGGAAGTGCTTTGCCATTAACCTCCTCCTTAGGGCTGAGAGAGAGTGACTGGCCCAAGGCCACCCAGTTGGTTTTCGTGCCTAAGGCAGGACTAGAACTCATGGTCTCCTGGTTTCTAGCCTGATGCCTTAACCACTACACCAAGCTGGCTCTCAAATAGAGAGTGTTAAAATGGAATTGAAAGAGACGCGGTGGCGCAGCGGCTTAATGACGCTGAAAGTTGCCGGCCAGAAATGGTCGACACTTCAGCAGTTCGAGCCCAGAGCAGAGTGAGCTGCTGCTTCCTCCCCCAGCTCCTGTCAACCCAGCAGATCAAAAACTTGCGTGAGTAGATAAATGGGTACTCTCACTCCGGTGAGTGGAAAAATGCTGGACGTGCTTGCACGGGAGACGGGAGCAGTTGCCGGTAACACGGAAGCCGCGCACGCCCGAAAAAGGCGCGAAGCAATGGAAACCCTGCCTCCTGTGCTCACCAGTTGGGCTCTGCTCTAGGAAGGAGGCACTGGGAAACCACTTCCAAAACACCTTGCCTTGAAAACTGCAAGGACTTGTCCAGGCAGTCACCTCAGAGTCGGTAACGACTGAGTGCGGATTTAAAAAAAAACCATGGAATTGTTGAAAATGTGTTATATATTGGAACTTGATAGACTCTTTTATCTATCAAGAAGAGTCACTTCTTGTGAGATGGGTGGCCATATATATATGTGATTTAATAAATTTATGCACAGATTTTAATTGTTTTCTGCTATGGTTATAACTAGTATTAGATCAAGGTACATTCCAATTGATTTGTTATTGTGACCAATAATGCTTCTCATATTAAACATTTTCTGCCTTGTGGCATAAAAAGGACTTTTGAGTGTAACAAATACCAGTTAGAACAGAGGTTCCCAAACTTTCTCGATTCAGGATGCTGTTAGTGTCTCACTGATTTTTTCATGGTGCCTCTAGATCAAAACTGTGAACAACCCTAAGCTAGTAGTTCTGACAGTGTCCAACAGTGTCAAGTATCACTGTGTTTCCCTCGAAAATTTAAAATATGCCTTGGTGTCCCTGTGAAATTCATTGTGCAGAGTTTGGGGGCTGTAGAGTTAGAAGTAGCCTTATCTAATTAGAACAAAAAAGCCTATCACCCAAACCTCATATCATAGAATAGTTCTATATTAAATATTTTATAAGTTAAACTGTCAAATCACTTAACTATTTGAACTTAGCAAGAAAGAATATTTGTGTAATAATTATTAACCCCATATTTGCTAAACATTAAAAACTAATGTAAGGTGCAGTCAGATGCTATAAATAGGGGGAAACACAGTGAACACTATACTACCAATCTCCATAAAGTGACATACTGATAATTGGCCTTGGATTCAGATATTTGGGTGAGTACTTGTATTTTAGCCTTACCAGTTTTATTTATCTGAAATGAACAATTAGCCATACCTATTGTAACAGTCATTTTGTAGAGTTCCCAATTGGATAGGTAAAGGGTTTTTTTTGAGTTACTGACTTTTGGCTAGCCACCTGACACTATTTCAAAATCCAAAATGTCAACTTAAAAGCAATTGAATGGATTGGAGAAAGCTTTTATTGGGACTAAACTGACAATTATTATCAAAATAAAAAAAGTTCAAAAATAAATTTGTACAATATGCAAGAACTTTGGTATAGAAACTTGGGAGTATCCTATATTACCCAATCATTGGCTTCAGATTTAATGTTAGATGTTTCTAGTGTCCTAAAAATTCATTTAGTTCAGCAAAACGTTTTGATAGGGGCCAATTAGACCCCTCAAACAGTGCTTTAAAAACATTGCCCTTCTATGCCAGAGATGTAATAAATTTGAAGAAACTTTGATACATATGAAATGGACATGTCCACTTATAATTCCTTCTCAGTTATATATTAAGAATGGTGAACCACATTCTTGGATGGATGTTTTGTTAAACTTGGATGTGTTTTGTTAAACAAATGTCTCCAAAATCTGGAATCTTTCAATCTTCGAGGAACTTTGGCTGTGTTGTTGTTGAACTTGCTGCTAAAAAGTTAATGATGTAGTTATAGAAGAATACTTGTGCCCCAGACATTAAAAATTGATTTAATAAAATATTTCAATTGTCAGTCTTCGAATTAGCTTTGTACAGAAGGAGAGGCAAAAATGGACAATATCATTCTCTGTGATCTAGGTTTACTTCATTGCTTAAAAATTAAATGTTGAAATTGAAGGAAGTTATATAATTTGAGTAGCTTGATGTATATGTATATATTCTTTAAATGGGCTTTTAAAATATATGTATTTAGTAGAACTTAAGTGTGGGGTTTTTTTAAGTTTTGTTCATGTTTTAATTTTTTCCTAAGATTTTTCTTTTTTTGTCTCCCCTTCCCCCCCAGGTAGCTTGATATAGTTTTTCCCCCTCATATAGTTTTTTAAATAATAGGTTTCTTTTTAAAAGTGTATAATCTTTTATACAATAGCAGTATAGTTATATTGTTAATTAGTTTATATATATTACACATTAATACATATATTAATAACTAATGCTTTTTAAAAAATATTAAATATGAAGTTTGTAAATAAAAAATAAAAAACTCAAAAGCTTGGAGATCCATACACTTTCTTGGAAAAGCAGTTAAATTTGGATATCTTAAGGCAGACATACCAAGGATTACATCACTAAATGTAATTTAAGCCTTCCCATATAAATTCAACTCTTATATCTGATTAAGTTGAATTCCTAGATGAATGTTTGTTGCATATTTAGCTTCCCTTAAACCCCAAAATTCAAGTCCACCTGATTTGAAAAGAAGTACAAGTAACATGTTATGTCATAAATTACTTTATTAAAAAAAATTCTAAACGTTCTTATGTTCTGGATACAAATGTTTGAATATAGTAATTACATTTTTCATTCCCAGAATCTGTTGATTCTCCTCTAATACTGTTTGGTCAGCTTATACAAGAGAGCCACAAATAAGTACTGGTTTTGAAATTTTAAACTGCATGCAAACCCAAAGAGCATTGTTTGTAATAAAATGTTCTTGTCATGTGTGCAGATATTAAATATATCTTGTCGCCTTTCAAGAACTGAAGTGTTTTTGAAAGTGAAATTGAAGATTATACAATAAATATTGTTCTTATATGGAATTTGGTATAAGGGTATTTAGATCAAAGCTGAATACTTCAATTCTTTTATTAAAATGTTGTATAATTCCACTGATGAATTGCAGATCGTGATATGGGAGCACGTCATAGAGCCCGTGCTCATTCTATTCAGATCATGAAGGTTGAAGAGATTGCTGCCAGCAAATGCCGCAGACCTGCTGTCAAACAGTTCCATGTAAGTAGAGCAAATTTAAATATATGTTTATATGTATTAAAATAAGCTTTTTTGTTTATTTTTTCTCAAGCTGTGTAATTTGGAAATTCTTCTCTGAGCCCTGTAACTTTCTATGAAACTGTTTATAATTCTGGTCAGTGACTGTAAGAAGATATTGAATACATATATATTGAGAATCCTCCTTTAGTTTGGAGTCACAGACATATTCTATTCAGGGAGTTACAAAACAATTGGGTTACTATGTCTTAGCCCAACCTGCCCCTGTAGGTTTGTTGGGAAAAAGCTGAAGAAGAATGCTATGTGCACCAATTTGAATTCCTAGAGGAAAAGTGAGATATAAACCTAACAAATACTTACATATATTCAATACTAAAAAAAATGTTTACATGCCTTACAATTCTAAAACTTAGTATTTCATTTTTTTAAAACAGCAAAATAATTTTCCAAAATGATCCTATTTCTTATCATTAAGCAAGTGTTATACTTGCTTAAAACAGTAAAAACATAGTCACTTGCCTTGTTCTTTTAAAGAGCTCATTTGATAATTATTGGGTTCTCTAAGGAGTCCATCCTGTATTTTGCATAGATTAAATAATTTTCTGTACTTACATTAAAAATCTTAAAATATATATGCTAATGCAGTAGAAAGTATCTGTTCTTAACTTTCTGAATAGTACCCAAACTACTGAAATTTTATCTGGGATTCTAATGAAATTTAACCTCTTTCCACAGGATTCTAAAATTAAGTTCCCTCTGCCACACAGAGTACTGCGCCGTCAGCATAAGCCACGCTTCACTACCAAGAGACCAAATACATTCTTCTAAATGTAGGCTTGATTGATATGTTCCATATATCAATAAAGTTTTTTTGAACGCTTGATTGTGTGTTCTAAAGCATATTTGTTTTATTCCATTTATATGGCTCCCCATCTCATCAGAGTGACTCTGAATTGCTAAGAGTAGTTAAAACCAACAGTGAACACATAACTACCAGCCAAGATAAATAAACATCAACACAACCACTTTACAGGCTCTAACTGACTCTCCCATTCTTCAGGGCCTTGCAAAGGCCAGTAGGGTCAGGCCAATCTGGTCTTCAAGGGATGATGTTCCACAGAGCAGGTGCCACAACACAAAAGGCTCTCTTCCTGGGTCCTACCAGATGGCACTCTAACTGACAACATTCATAGCATGCTGCTTCTGCCAGATCTGATGGGGCAGGTGGACACAATGAGGTAAAGGCTTTGCAAATAAAATGCTACATCAAAAATTCAATCTGATACATCACCTCAGAATCTGATGTGTTCTGTTCCCACCTCTACTGAACTGTAATTGTATAGAAGACCAAGGTGCTAAGAATTTTAGATCTTGTACAAAGGCTCCTGAGGAATGTTTTTTACAATCAACCACTTTCCTTCCTCTGCAATTTCAACTTCCTTTTTATAAAAAGCAAAAATACATTTTTATCTGGCAGTATCTTTGTTTATCCTAGATAAACAAAGATGTAGAGAACTTAATAGCAATGTTCAGTTGAAAAATACATTTTTCTCAAAAGGGAAAAAACAAGGTACTACCTCCATTATTAGAATTCTGGAAGAATGCATCTTGAAATCATACAAATCATCCAAAGTCTTGGAAGGTACATCAGAGATCAAGTAACACACCTTCAGTGGAAAAATCCACTATTACAGTCTTGCAATTCTTTGTATTCTGAAAACAGACCTTTACACATCAGGTAAAGCCTGGATAGAAACTTTCTTGATGTCACTTTTCTGTCAGGCAGTTTTATTTCAGTCCTGCTTCTTCTAGAAATGGGTCCTTCAGCTTTTATGCCCTGAGAACGTCTAGAATACACGGACATTGTGTGTCATCGTGTATCCAACCTATAAGTTGAGGGAAAAGAGCCATTAGTCTTATCCAAACGTGAGCCTCTTCCCTTTCATCTAGGGTTGCCAGACCCCCCACAATGCCCTCCCTCTGGCAGGCGTAGCCTTAAACGTTGCCGGGCTTTTTGAGTAACAAGCTTTCTCTTGCTGAGCAGCTTTTCTCAGCTTCCCTAGCAAGTGCTAACCCCAAGTTAACAAGCTCAGCTCTGGGACCTTAATTAGTTGATTAGTACCGTTTGGCAGGCTTTTGCTGCTGTCTGAAATTGACAAGACCTTAATCAGTTTTGCGTTCTAATCGGCTCTAGCACCTTGCGATTAAAAAAGTCTTTCTGACGCTGGAAAAAGTAATTTCATATACTGTATATGTAATAGGCCTAAGTACTTTTTTTTTTTTGGCCATTTTTCACTATTTTCTGTCAGGGATGCCAAGTAAACAATTAGTGTGTCCTCCCCCACCCCATTTGACATCCTTTCCAATTGCCTGTGTCCTCTGCCTGTCCAGATGTCTGGTGACCCTCATTGTATCAGGCTGCACAATCCTTATCACCCAAATTGTCTGTGATGGAACGCCTCCGGAAAGCACTAATTTGGGGAGTTCTTTGCACACTTTCTGAGACCCCACTTTCTATTCAATGGAGCTTTGTCAGACAAAATGGAAAAGAACTGCAAATATAATTCGCTCTTTTTTTCCCCATGCTTTTCACTCCCCCTTGGGTTTATTGCCAGTTGGATCGATTCCTTGATGAAATCGGCATCCAAAATAAATGCTGTACATATATTTATAATACATATAAACCTTCGCTCTTCCCTCAGCTATGCCATATTAACTGAAGTCCATCCACGGCAACGGCCAATAACTGAATCGATCAATTACTTCGATGGCTACCCCGTTGCCACGCCCTTCCCGTCCCTGATAGGTCACGTGGGGCTAAGCCTTTCAAAACCGCCTCTCCGGAATGGCTCCTGAAGGGGAAGGGGTGGAGCTTGCGCATGTTGTGGGCTTACCCCCCGCTCACGTGATTGTCGTTCCTCTGGGTCTGGGTCTGGGTCTCTCGCTGGGCGCCAAGGCTGGCGAGCGGAGGCGGCCGCGACCGTCGCGGCGGGCGGGGAATGGGGGAGCCGATGCCCGTGGGAGCGCCAGTGCCGGTAGAGCAGGCAGTGCTGGAGACGTTTTTCTCTCATTTAGGCATCTTCTCCTACGACAAGGCCAAGGACAATGTGGAGAAGGAGCGCGAAGCCAACAAGAACGCCGGGAGCAGCTGGCTTTCGCTCCTGGCGGGGCTGGCCCATCTGGCGGCGGCTGAAAAAGCCTACCATAGCATGACCTTCCTGGGCCAGAAGCTAGGTACCCAAACCTCCGGCTGCTGCTGCTGGGCGTTGCAGTCCGCCTTCCCCCTCCCCTCCCCTCCCCTCCCCATTTTGCTTCGGGGGCGCTTCCCTGGGAAGGAGTCCTGAGTCACGGGCATGTCATCCCTTGCAGGGCTAAAGGAAGACGGCGTAGGGCCGGGGAAGTTGGTTAAGCCTGGGGAAGAAGCCTTTTCTTCATCTGCGAAGCATCTGCTGAACCCCGTTCAAGGCTCGCCAACAGCCAGTGCTTGAATCCCGACTTTTCTTACAGAGCCGGTTCAGATTTCCAAATCCGTGTATTTCTGAACACGTGTCTGAAGCATCATTTCTCCTTTAGAATGACTTTTGCACACCTCGCTATCTCTTTTCACGCTCTTCTGCCTCTATAGTGAATACATTTGGGGTTGAGATCTTATAAGATATACCTCACTGTCTTTGGTACTTTTGCTTACGGTGTGGATGTGCTGACAGAATGTACAGATTACACAGAATAGTTAGAGTTGGCTTGAACACAGAACAGAACAGTATTTTTTTTCCTTACTTTTCTGGTTAACCACGTGGCTTCCATGTAGAATGAGATGTGCTGCCCATTTTCACACAGTCCTAAAAGCCCTTTTCTTTTACAGAATCTCATGGGATGCCCCAAACAGTTCTAGAGAAAGCTAGTAGGCAACATTTTGGACAGTGAATTTAAATTTTGTCAAATTTAAGTTTAGCTGAGCAAAAATGATAACTAAAAGTTTCTTTGGAATGAGAGTGTAGCAAATACTACATGCGATGAATGTAGTAAGAATGCAGTGCAAATTTTATTCATATTTTTAAGGCTAAGTAGCACTTGAAGTCTAGATGTGTTAATATTATCAATAGGCTTTGTTCTGGAAATGCTTATATATTATATTGCTTTATGTATGTGGCATGGATGATCATTACCATTATCAAAATTTCTAGTATTGCCTAACATGCACTAAGGATTGCCCAAGAATAGTAGAACAGAAATCCTGGGTTAGAGACACGTAATTAAAAAAAAAGGGTAGGGATCAAAGGGAGAAAGGAAGTTGGAGGGAGAGATTAAAACTATGTAGCAGTTAGAAGAGAGATTATTAAAAGAAAAAAAAGTTAATAAATAGCTTGGTAATAAGAAAATAACTGGCACATTCTGAGGGAAGTAATAAAAATGTCTTAGTATTTAAAGTAAGGTAAAGCAAGAAAGCAACAAAAGAAGTATACTTCTAGTTTAAAATTTGGTTCTAAACCTGCAGCTACATAGAGTTCTACTTTCATGGAATGATTATTTAATTCTTTGTGGTTCCTATTAATCTTGTCAGATGTACTATGTCTGCTGGGGAAAATGTTTTTTTTCTTCCCTTTAAAAAAATAGAACGTGCTTGTTTGCTTTTATGGGTTTATATGCAGGTCTTCTGATACATATGGCTATGATCTTGACTGTACAGATCACATTGCAATACAGCTTTATAAAGTTTCTTTCATCTTCTGCTTGATCAAAAAGCTGAACCATCTAGAGCTTTTAGCAGAAATGTGAAGTATTAACATGTAACAATGGCTATTTATATTAATTTCCCAGGAAAGATGTTGTTTTTAGTTACAATTAATCTTACAAGCAGATTTCTAAATATCATTGGAAACAAAGGCTGGATTTTGGGAGATCAATTATCTTTTGATTAATAGATAAATCATATTGATAAATCAATATAAGTTCCTATTTATGAATAGCTATTAAGGAATAATGAAAACAGCCATTAAAGTGTGCTCTTGAATGTGTAATTGATAATAAACCAAAGGAAATTTGCATGAATATTACATTATTCTTTGTAATTCCATCCCTATCTTTGAGTAATACCCTGTTCTTTAACAACAAATTATAGGTGGGCAGTCATTCTTCAGCCGGAAGGATTCTATACGAACAATATATACATCTCTGCATAATGAACTGAAGAAAGTGGTAGCAACAGGTCGGAATGCAGTGGGAGGAACAGCTCCTCACCTAGAAGAACTACTTTCTCACCTTTCTGAACAGCTATGTTTCTTTGTCCAGGCTCGGATGGAAATTGCTGACTTCTATGAAAAAATGTATAGCCTCAGTACCCAAAAGTATATAAACTCTGAGGAACTGATAAATGTCTTGGAATCCATCCTCAAAAGATACAGCTCAAGGTTAGTGCATGTACATTGTATGCTGTGGCTATCTTTGGATGTCTGGGAATCTGTAAGATCCTTGTCAGTGAGGTAAAAGTGGTAACAATACTCTCATGTTGAGCTCTTGGTGACTGTATACACATTATTATTTTGGCAACAGTAAGGAAGTGGCTTACTATGCTTCCAGGATGTTTTTAAGATTTCCCAGACTAGCCAATAATGCTAAAATTCCCCAATTATCTACTATCTAAGCTCTAATTAGGACCCACCATACTTAACTTTAGAGATCGGCCACTGGACAAAATGAAAGCATGTTTTAAATTCCAGAAATTAAGAGAATATTTAGTTCCCACTGTTGCAGAATATGTAACATGTTCATAATATCAACAGAGTCTAGGCAATTAGTTTTTTAATATTCAATTATATATATTAGAATATTGTTGTAATTTTATAGCAAATATATCAGTTTTCATATTTACATTTTTAACCAGAAAATCAGTAAATGTGTACCCAGTTGTTTGGATGCAAGACATAATCAGACTTATGATCGGCACAAAACTGAAATGCGTATACTATAATATAAATGTAGGCCAAAATGTGGTTTTTCTAGGCAAAAGTGTTTTCGAGGAATGGGGAGGAAGAAAAAGTGATGTCATGTAATTTAATTACATAGCTGATGCTGACCTTAGGTCTTCTCTCTTAGGTGACTGGAGTGAATTCTGTTCTTAAAACTTAAGAGTTCTGTAGATACACACATGAATGAGATGGGATGATAATGAGTGTTGGATGTGGTCTTTTGAGTTGATGTAAATTCAGTAAGTGGAATAAGAATGATCATTCAGCATACTTGATGCGTGATTGTTGTAATAAGTATAGAACTGCCTAGTAAATATTTAAATTTTGTTAGAAATAGTGAAAAAAGTATGGTATTACAATGTTCATTAATTGATTGCTTAGAAATAATATCAAGGAGTAATGGCATTCTGCTTCATACTATAAAAGATGTACTATAAATAATAAATATTGATAATAAATATATAATATATTATAAATAAAATAATAGATTGTTGAGATCATGTCTTCTATATACTAAATTGTTTTCCTTTTTCTAGATTTCATCATCCAATCCTTAGTCCTCTGGAGGGTAGTTTCCAGTTAGAAACTGATGTGCTTATGCATCTTCTGAAGGCTCAGGCACAGATCTCTGAGTGGAAGTTCCTCCCATCCTTGGTCCACTTGCACAATGCTCATACAAAGCTACAGACATGGGGACAGATTTTTGAGAAGCAGCGGGAAACAAAGAAACATCTCTTTGGTGGCCAGTCTCAGAAAGCTGTTCAACCTCCACACCTTTTCCTGTGGCTAATGAAGCTCAAAAATATCCTCCTTGCGAAATTTAGCTTTTACTTTCATGAGGCACTTAGTCGACAAACAACCTTATCTGAAATGAAAACTTTGACTGCAAAAGCTAATCCTGATTATTTTGGGAAAATCTCCAGTTTCATCAGGAAATACGATGCTGTTAATGTTTCATTAATCTTTGACAATCGTGGCTCAGAGAGCTTTCAGGGACATGGTTATCATCACCCGCAATCCTACAGGGAAGCCCCAAAGGGTGTAGACCAGTATCCAGCAGTGGTATCTCTGCCCAGTGACCGGCCTGTCATGCATTGGCCTAATGTCATTATGATCATGACTGACAGAGCTTCTGAACTAAATACTTTGGAAAAGGTTGTCCATTTCTATGATGACAAAGTTCAGAGCACGTATTTCTTAACCCGACCTGAACCTCATTTTACCATTGTGGTTATTTTTGAATCCAAAAAGTCTGAGAGAGACTCTCATTTTATCTCTTTCCTCAATGAAACTTCCTATTCTCTTAAGAACTCTAAAGCTTTTGCAAGCCTGAAACCTGGATCCAAAGGATAAGAATACTAACTATTAAGACAAGATAGACAACGGTAAGACAAGATCCAGGCTTCCAGAAATATGCATTTGTGTATGTTGTCATTCTTTTAAAAAGTATTTTAATAAGTATTTAATGATGAAAATTAATATTTAATAACCATTTTTGGAATAGAAAGTCAATTATATAGAATTGAATGGGAACATGATAATTACACAAATGTGCACTAAAATTATCAGTCTGATGTTTTGATCAACTTCTTTCTTATTTTTTTAAAGTCTGTGACACTTCATTGTCCTTGCATAAATGGAATATATGCACTTTATCTTTTGTTATTTCTTTAGCATCTGCTGAAAATGTGGTTATAGATTTCAACCTAGAGCCCAGGTCTTCTCTTAAAGTATTTTAGTCATATTCACTGGAAAATGTTAGAACTTGGATTGAAGTAATTGCAATAAATTAAATGCATTGTATAATGAAATATTTTATTTTTCCATTACTACTGCAGCTTTCAAATAGTTGTACAAGCTTGGTCTGGTATTCTGTGTCTTTTTAATGTGATCCCAGTCTTGAAGGTCATTATTCTGGAATTCCTGACAGAAGGAGAGACTGTTTCGTGTATTTTAAAGCAAGGTTGGGAAGCAGTAGCTTTCACTTCTAAAACTAAGTACAGTGGTACCTCTACTTACAAACACCCCTACTTACGAAATTTTCAAGATACGATCAGCTCCGGCCCCAAAAATTTACCTCTACTTACAAACTTGCCTCGACTTACGAGCCATTTTCTGCTCGTGCCACGTGGTCCGCGGCCATTTTTCCGCCCGTGCCACGTGGTCCGCGGCCATTTCCCGCCCATTCCACGTGGTCTGCGGCCATTTTCCACCCGTGCCACGTGGTCCGCGGCCATTTTTTTCCGCCCTGCTGCATGGTCAGCCGCCATTTTTCCGCCCCTGACGCGTGGTCCGCGGACGCTGGAACGGATTAACGGTAATTACATTGAACCTTATGGGAAAATTTACTTCGACTTGCGACCAACTCGAGTTGCGATCAGAGTCATGGAATGGATTAAGTTCGTAAGTAGAGGTACCACTGTACTGAGAGATAAAAAGCAGAATTCTTCATTAAATTAATATCATTCATTAAAATTTAATTAAAGATTTAAAAAAATAGAAGCATCAGGATATGGAAAAAGACAAAGGGATCTGTATTATAGAAATCTGGTAAAATGAGGACAAAATTTAGCATTTTAAATATTCTGATTTCTAAGTACTAACTAAAATAATGCATGCTATATTGGCTCTGTTTGGATTATTGTATTTCAGATTAATAAGATAAATTATGTATGAAAACATTTTGGTTAAGCAGTTTGGTTAATAGTTTGTATAGGCAGGCAAACAAATCAGCTCTTCTATTATCTATAGTTTTCCATTTCGTTTAAGGTACAATTAACAGCTTCAAAGCAATCCTGGATATTAAGCCATTGGATTGGATTAGAATCTTGGTTTATTTAAGTTGCTCTTTATTATACAACATGGAAAACAAATTAATAGAAGACTTTCTGATTTGTTTGCCAGTTCACGTAAAGAAATAATGTACAGCTGAAACAATCATATCCTAGCTAATTAAACTAAGACATGATTGTTTAAATTAAACTATTTTCAATACTTCAGCTACATTTCACAGATAATTGGCATCCACTATTGTGAGTGGAGGAGTGAGAAAATGTACATCATGTCATTGCAAGTCAAATCACTCATGCCTCACACAGACTTGTGTCTGATGTTGTAATGCAAATATGAAATGGCAGAGCTTGCATCATGTCATCATACATATTTTGGCATCATTGTGGCTAGCTGTGGGTGCCTATGGATAACAGAATAGTTCTGTTGCATGAAACCATAAATCTAATCCTGTTCCTACCTAGATGTTTCTGGGAAGCCCACAAACAAAATGTGTAAGTGACAATTTTTGTTCATTATTTGCAAAGTATTATTGGGATGCAGAGTACCTGAAAACATTTATTTTTATATTTATACTACTACACTGCCTCAATCCAATTGGATTCTAGGTGCTTTGTAGTATATATAATAAAATACAATATATCAATACCATAGAGCTAAGTCCTACACTGGCAGCTCAGGAATGAACCCTGAAATGCTCTCTGGAAAAGCCAGGTCGTTACAACTTCCTAGAAGGCTATAAGGGTGGGAGCCTTACCTTGGAAGATAAAGGTAAGCTGTTCCATTGGAGGGAAGCCCCTACAGAGAATGCCTACCATTGGGCCTCTTCCCATCACTCCACCTGGTAGATAGGGAGCCTGGCAGGCATTCTCTGACTATTTGGAATGGATAGGTAGTATTTATCAGGTGCTATAGTCTGTTAAATACTATAAAGACCTGAGCCATTAAAGATTTTACAGGTTTGCAACTCCCATAGCAACTGTGTAGCTCGTAAGCGCTTTAGAGTGACCAGCAAACATGCAGGCTTGTACTTTATCATGTACCATCTGACATTTTTAGGTGGTATTCAAGGAAAGCCCCATGTAGAGCGAATTACTGTAATGAAATACTTAGCTTATACCTGGTGCTAAATATACTGTTTCAGTTATTTCATTTCCTTTATTTATTTTTTTAATCCACTAAATTCTTGCCAGTCATCAGAATAGCATTAAGCAGTTATCTGCAATGGGAGCCAGGACTGATGGATGTCAGCTAGGAAGTATGGGTGAACATGCTTCTTTTAGTCTAACTTTAGAACCAATACAGATGAAAAGAATGAGAATATAATTGTTCTGTTTCTGAAACATCATATGTCTATATCCCCTTGATCTTAGATTGTGGATTTAATATTAGGACAAGAACAATACACATGTAGAGCTCCACAGGGTACTTTTGAAAATACACAGAAGTAAAATGGCTGTCCTGCTTTATCTAGGTGCAGCAAACAATGGTTTATTTGTTTTGGACGTGATAGCATTTCTTCTAAGTTTATTTTGGAGATAGATTAATTTTGAGAAGAGATAAATTGCCACTGCTCTGAGACAAAAAATATAACATTTGTAAACTGCGAGTATCTTCTCTCTTACTTTCCAAGTGTAGTATTTTAGATGTGAGGAAAGGGGAGGAATTCAATCCCTCATTTGCTCAGAGGAATAGTTGATTGTAAATAGTTAAAATTTTATTTAACAATAACGTTGCATGAACAGATAATATGAAATATAGTTTGCCTCTGTTTATTGGTTCATCAACCAAAACTACTCCTGAGTGCTTTATCACAGAATGATTGTCACAAGGACAATCCTGCATTTTTCTGTTTTCCTATGATATATACTAGTTTCCCCTTTTTTACCTTATCTAATTGTTTCCTGCCTCTCTCCTCTTCCACTTCTCTTAGCTTTTTTTTTTTTTGATGTTTTCCTTGTAGAAATTAAAGAGTGGCCAGCTAACTCTTTAATTGCACAGCCTTGCAGGAAATGTAATTTTAAATCTCTGAACGAACGTTATACTTAATGTTATTCTTAAAGATAACATGTTAATGTAGATATATGAAAGTATATTTTTTCCAATAATTTTATTGAATTACAAATAGAATAAAAACTAGTACAAACTACAAAAAATATAGAAATAGAAAAAGAAATATACAAAAAAAGAAAAAAGTGTAAAAAAGAGAGAGAGAAAAAGGAACTTCCCCATAATTCATCTCTTAACTAAAAACAGAACCCAAAAGCTTCGACATTCGTTCTTTATCAACAAAAGTCCAGTGAGGGAAAACAGATATAACTAATTTTCTATTTTAACCTTGATTGAATAAGCCAACCCTGTACTCATTCCCTGAATTTTTGACAATCTTGATTTTTAACCCCTTCAAATATAATCCTAGAGCTGGTTTTCTATTCATCTTTTTTTTAACCCAAGAACCTTTCAAAACTTTACATCCAGTACGTAAAATTTGTCCTTTTTTTTTTTTTTTGTCACTTCTCATAAAGTCCTTCAACACTTTAGCAGACCTCTTTTGTGGATCCAGTAAGAAAAAATTATCCAAATCGCTTTTCTGGTTTAATAATTGTACATCTCCTTTAAGCAGTGAAACATCCATTAGTTCTATTTCCATATTCTTATAATGTACTTGACACATTTAAATCCACATTCAAATTAATTTCAAACTCATTGGTTGTAGCTTGTTCTTCTTCTATAACTTCACTGACATACAATCTATCATATGAAGTAATTTTAAAGACCAGAATTCAAAAACATCCATCAAGGACTTCAGCTCCATTTTTTCTTGTTGAAATGAATTTATTATCCTCTAGCTCCTCTAGTATCCAAACCTCAAGGTCCCATTATCATGTTTCCTCTTTAAAAAGCCCATACAATCACCATTTCCCACAGGAATAATTATTCTAATTAATTCAAAGCTATAATTCCAAATCCATCTGGAACCTTAATTCATTGTAAACTCTCTAAAATCCATATTCTAAGCACCCTTGTGGTGTTTAATTTAAAAAATAATATTTTTCCAGAACTTTTAAAATATTTAAAATCTTTATCCAAGGAGAAGGCAACTCACCTGATGAATGCGGCAAAATCTTGCCAATCCGAAGGACCTTAATAAATCCAGAACAATGAAAAAATAATCCAAAAGGTGATTAAGGAATGAAGCTTGGTCGAGCTTTATGTCCTTAAAAGGCTGTGTTACAAGTATGAGCTTGATGTTTTCCCATTACTCCCAGCCACTCAACTCATAAAGTGATCACAAAACAACGATTCCTGCAGTATACTTATGAGGACCGGCTGTCCGGGGTCATATGAGTTATCTCAATGATATCCCCTTCCTCCAGAGAGATTTTGCCTGTCCAGATCCTGCATCGAGCTGTGATTTTCCTTGTAAATGCAGTCCCACTGCCAGCAGGACGTTAGCTCACCATGGCACTCACAGGAAGTGTCCCAGATGTAGATGTATGAAAGTTTATATGCAGTAGCACTTCCCCATTCAAGGGTGCTGTGCAACTTGGGGATCCTCCTGGACTCACAGCTCCCACTCAGTGAGCAGGTGGCAGCTCTGGCCAGAAAGGCCTTCATCTGGTGCATCAGTTCTGCCCCTTACTAGATCGGGGGGTCCTTCAGACAGTCACTCATGTTGTTGTAGCCTCATGGCTAGACTACTGGGGCTGCCCTTGAAGACCATTCGAAAATCAACTGATCCAGAACGCAGCAGCGTGAGCAGTGATAGGCATAACTTGGTATGCCTATGTAACATCTCTGCTTCGCAATCTGCATTGGTTGCCAATTTGCTTCTGGGTGAGATTCAGGCTGCTGGTTGTTACCTATAGGGCCTGAGTACTTGAAGGAACTCCTGTCTCCCATTGTATCTGCCCAGCCAATCCGATATGGCAGGCTTGGTGTGCTCCTAATTCTTTCAGTTAATGCCATCTATTAGGACCCTGTACGTGGGCCTTCTCTGTTGCAGCGCCTGCCCTTTGGAATGAAGTTTTCCCTGAGATGTGAACAGCCCCCGCTTTGCTGGTGTTTCAAAGGAGCCTGAGGACCTGGCTCTTTATCCAGGCTTTGGTGAGGATGACTGAAACCTCCTTTTAACCTAGGTTGTTTTGTTTTGTTTCCACCTGGTTTGTTATCCTGCCGTTTCTATCCTTCTGTTTCTTGCCATTTTTCTTGCCTTGTTTTTCATGCTTTAAATCATTTGTAAACTGCCCAGAGTCACTAGAAGTCAGGCAGCATATACATGTAATAAATAACAATAGTATCTATACATACAATCCTTTCTTTGTCCAATCTGATCACATGTTATTTCTCTATCGATCACCTTAAATGTTTTCTCTTTTAAACAGACCCCACTGCCTTAACAGAAAATCAGTTGTGAACCCTTGTAGACATTTTACAAAAATGTACCTAGTTTGAGGGTTGCTCCACTGCTGTGCCCTTTTAATGCCGCTCTTCCCCTGTTGGGTTTCCTGGGTTCCTCCTTGATACCACTACCTTCCTGGTTATTTAATTTTCCTCATTCAATTTTAGTTTCATCTGACTACTTAGAAGGCAAGCACTATTCTTCTGCTTCTAGTGGTTGGTACAAAACTTCTGAGCTCAGGCGGGAAATGAAGGCAAATCCCTGTGCTAGTTGCTCAAAATAAATAATAATTAGGAAGGTCAGGGGACCTTAGTAGATCTTAGCACAATGTCCAATATTGCAAATATGACATTGAGAACTATATTGCTGACTACAGCAAAGGATGGATTGATTGGTGCAATTAAGAGGAAGTGTCCAAATTGTTCCTTGGTGTCTTGAAGTTTATCATGATAACAGCCATTCCAGACATCCCCTTAGGTCTGAAGTCATGCTAGCCAACGTTTGGTAATAATTGTATACTATCTTATCCATCATGATGACTGGGAATAGTTCATTACTGTTTTCACCCAAAAGATCCATGGAATATATATGTTCTAGTGCTGGAGGAAAGGCAACGTACATTTTTCAAGAAAAATGAATTAAGACAGGACATTTATATGGGGGTATAGCATTAAATATGTCATGAGCTCTTGCAGTTTCTAGGATGCTGGTGCTACCACAATCCACACAGTAAATTGCAGCATTCTTCTTATTTGACGAATTAATTGCATTTCCTTAGTGTGGTTACATATTGCAACTAGGTACTTCAGACTTGCATGACAAATGTCTTATCAACTGTACTGCATTTATTGCTTGAACAGTTGTCTAGAACACCCCTTTGGGATCTGAATAATTGACTGCTGCTATGTAACCATGAACATGTCAGATTTAAGTGTTGAGATGCTTTTTTTTATTTTAAATTTTATTAAAATAAAATTGAATTATTAAACAACTTTCCAAGGACAAACATTAAAACAGAATAATCTGAACACTTTTAAATGCCATTTTAGCAGATTGTCTTAAAAAAATGAGGACATCCTGGTAATACATAATATATACTCTACCACAACAGACAATTATTTTCTTCCCTGACTGCAACTATGGCTATTTTGCTGGTGGTTGACAGTAACAGCACATGCTGTCAAAATCCACAGAATTAATGCTTGCTTTGGGTTGATGTCAGTTTATTTTTTTTAAATCTCTATTTAAATAGGTTTTAAAACAATTATTGGAAGTACATAATTTGCTTTACCTTTGTTTTTTTAGGGCAGGTTTGGTTTGAATGACTGCTGATAATTTGTCCATCTTTATGCAGGCAAAATTTGCATTTAAGGATGTGGAAAACTCACAGATTTGGGAATAGAACATTCTGGGGACACCGAAAAGTACTGTTTCCCCTCCAGACCATGTGAACTGTCTCTGGACCTTTCTCTAAGGGTAGCTCAGTGGCCAAACTGCCCCCTGAACAACATGATCCAGAGAAGTTTCACATGACCAGGAGAAAGAACAGAACATTTCAGAGTTTATTTAAATTTGTTATAGCTGCCTAACTGATGGATGCTGGGTGGCATACAAAGCCGAAGTAATTCATAAAAACAGATAAAACATAAAACCACATAGACAGCCTGGACCAAAACGATCTAAAAGTGACACAAATCACAAAACAAGTCCCCCGACCCCCATACATCAATCCCAGGCCTGGGACCTAAGCCAGGGTTCAGGGGCTTTCCTAGGAGAGAGCATGCAGTCCTTATCTCTGGGGAGATGCTGCTCCAGAGGGTGGAGGTGCCACAGAGAAGCATGCTTTCTTGGTTCCACAAGGTGACAGCATTTAAAAGGGGACCTGGAGTGCACCCATTCTGCCAAAATGTACGGGGCCAATAGAAACCGTTGGAGACAAACGGTCTCTCAGGTATCCAGGTCCTGTGCCATACAGGGCTTTATAGGTAATAACCAGCACCTTGAATTGCACTTGGAAGCTGACTGGCAACCAATGCAGCTCACACAGCAGTGCTGACACATTGGTACCCATTACTCCTTATGCTACTCCATTTTGAATCAGCTATAGCTTCTAGGTTATCTTCAAGAGCAGTTGCACGTACAGCACATTGCAATAATCCAGCTGTGAGGTGACCAAGGCATGAGTAACTGTCTGAAGGGCCTCCCAATTGAGGAAAGGGTGCAACTGGTACACCAGCTGAACCTGTGCAAAGGCCCTCCTGGCCACTGCCACCTTTGAGCAGTAGCTGCAAGTCCAGAAGGATCCCCAAGTTGTGCATCAGTTTTGAATGGGGAAGTGCATCCAAGACCAAATGATGGTAACATCCCTAATCCTGGGGACCAGTCACAGCCACTCACTCTTGTCAGGATTGAGCTGAAGTCTCTTCTGCCCCATCCAGACCTCTTCTGCCCCATCCAGACACTGGGTCAATACACTGACAGCTCCACCTGAGCAGTTCTCTGGAACATTCCGTTCCCAAACTGGTAAGATTTGCACATTCTTAGTTGCACTCAACGAAATAGTTTTGAGATAAAACTGTTTCTTCCCCAAGTCGATGTTTAAGGGTACCCCAATTTATTGTTTCCCTTGGAACTTTCTGGTTTCACCAAAAAGAACTGATTTGAATCCATATCAGTCTGCTACCTTGAATATTTTTCACCAGGCAAGTTCATAACTATAGACTATGTGGCTGAATTAACACTGGAAGCCTGAATAAAGGAAAATAAGAGATATTCAAGATTTTTCCCCCCCAACCTGTTTATGTTGGTGTATTGGATTACAGTATTCCAGAACGGAGTCCTTACTTACATTGTACTGTCTTTGCCATTTTGAAGCCCATTCATCCAGTTTAGAGAAATTGTTTCACATTCACGATCCCTTCTTGATTTGGTAACTAGGAAGAGTTTGGAATCATCAGGAAACATGGCTAGTTCACTGCTCAGTGTTAACTGCACTTCATTTATATACAAGTGAAAAAACATTGGTCCCAAAATCCATCCCTGTGGGACCCACTTCAGAAATTTCACCATTGAGAATTGCCCATTAATTCCTATAATAAATGCAGTGCTATCTCAGCTCTGCAGTGAACTTGCCTCCTGCAATACAAGCAGCGCTACAAACGCTGAAGCATTTCAAGCATTTTTTAAATCCAGCTTTTATACTGGCATTTCCCAGCCCACCCCTATTCCCATGCCTTTTCTAAAATGGGTTGTTCTGGTCTGTTTTTTGTTACTGTAAATTGATTTAGAACTATTAGTAATAAGAAATGGTATAAAATATTTGTAATAGTTAATAAAACAAGGCAATGAATAATTATGGATAAGCCTGGTAGAAAGTTGGAGAATATTTCAGCAGTACTATCTACATGAAATAGCTGTGTGTGGATATGCAATAACCTCTGGTCTAGTACGCCAAGTCTAGATTTAACATTTTAAGGGTAGTTTATCCAGAGTTTTGACAGCCTTTGTGACTTATATATTCATGGCTCACATTCACATGGACTGGAATTTTAAAAAGTGCTTCTTCAGTTTAAATTTGGGCAGGGAAAGTTCTAGTCTTTTGACAGCAGCCTGTGCACTTCAGAAGTATTAGGTCTGAAGCCGCATCCCCTTCACATGTTGGCTGCCTGCTTAACTTGTGTACTCACGTAAATAAATAACAAACCCTCAAGTAGAGAGTCTGACACTGTAAAGCTACTCTGAAATTTCCATTTAGGAGATGATAGAGCACAAAATACAAATTTGTCACAGCTGTGACAAGCAGCTCTTATTTACTGAACAGGGAGAAAGGATTTAGAGGGCATCCAAGAAAAAAAAATGACTGACAGACATCATTCAACAAAAACATACTCTGACCGAACTATCCTTATTTATTATAAAGTTACACTATGAGAAACAATTTTGAAGGTATATGGTACATGCCAAAAATGTACAGTACTATACATCAAAGTGCATTGTCACAACAGCTTAACAGTACGCTTTCTTCTTTTTCTTCTTTCAGGACTGTGCAATTGTAACTCCTTTTTTTTTTCCAGAATGGAAGTAATGTCATGGGAATGCAGCAGGACAAAAGCAACAGAACATGGAAATGGAAATGCAATAGTACAAGAAGCTAAGCCAAAGCAGCTTCTCTAAAAATGTAAAGGCACTTTCACATGTACATACTTACAGATGTACATTGACACAATTAGGTAACAGTCAACAAGCAGGAAGCTACCAGCACTGCAATCTATCTAACTGACAGTCAAAGACAATACTGACTTGATTAGTACAGAGGCATTTAGCCTTCACTATGCCTGTAGTTGTATCCATGTCTCCTTTTACATATCCACTCACTATACTTGAAGTAGCTACAACATACCATCAAACTACACACATTTTAACTCAAGTGAATGCTCCAACTAGAAGCATTCACTAAACTCACTGTTCCTAATATTTTTCTTCACTAAACAATTTCTAATATAAGCAGTATGGAGGCCAGTACAGTTATATTCAGACATACAGAATTTCCCTATGCACTTTCAAGATACAGGCACTCACCTTAGTTACGCCATATGGCCTGTTAATAACAACAATCACTAGGCTAGAATGCACTTAAAAGAAAGCTGACATTTTCAAGTTTGTCCCACAGGTCTCAGATTTGGTCTAGTTAAGCAAATAATTTCCAACCTTATACGGGTCACTGCTGTGTTTCACACATTTAGTATTAGCTGAAGCCTCATTACTGAATTTGTGATCTTAATTAAGTTTCTAGGGTGAAGACACGTCATCGTTCATTTTCGTGACCCCACTGGAAACTATGAAATTTTGTATTGTTTCAGTCCATTGAAGCAAACAAAATAATTCAGTATACCACATCTGAAAATCTCTAAGTGGATTCTTTATCTCATATTAATGAATATCATTAATTTCTAATTTTGTTTGTTAAATAGCCATTAACTACATCATCTGGGGCACACAACAATTGGTCCCAAAAAATTAGGCTGCAAGCTTTACAAAATATAATACTTAACCGTTTTCCTTTAAATCAGAAATAATTATTGAGCAGCTGATTGACAATACATTGGGAAAGAGAGCAATTTTTGCAGACTTCTTCGCTAGACATAATTTTATAAGTTTTATCATGAATGATCACTTAACAAAATGAGTCAACTTCACATAGTAGCAGGGAACAATGCCTTTCAAATGTTATACAGTAACAAGTCTTTTCACATGTTGGCTAGTCTTATACCTTTTAGATTTCATATAGTGTAAGAAACCAGAGAAAAATATTCAACTGGAAGAACTGCAAGTTTCTATTGTGACAAGAGCTATGTGAAAATAAGCATTTGGATTCAATTTTATATGTGTTGATGGATATAAACTGACTCTTCCCCCTCCCCACATTTCCCCAGACTAAATTTTTAATTTTTTGTTAAATTATTTTTGATGAATAACAGACAATAAAATCTCCTTTAGAGTGCAAAGGTAACCTATAAAACATTCAGAGAAATGACATGGCTTAGTGTCAGTTGAGATAGGTCACATATAATAGAAAAATTCCTAATGATGTAGCACTATGAAAGTTCAGAGCTTTCATTCACACATGAAAAAGGTACTGATGTAATTAGAAAAAAAGTAGTTCTGACACATTTTATTCAGATTGTAGAACAGTAGAAAACAATGTTTTGTCCTGTGAGTAAACTCTTGCTTTAATTAAAGGAGCTATTCCAGTTGAAAAATAGATAATTCAATTTAAATAAACTAACAAAAAGAACACACTTTATTTGTATGCACTGTGTTTCATAATCTTGAAGATACAGCAGCTTTAAACTATTAACAAGTTACTCATTTTCTCTGCAACTGTTCAGGAATGTTTTCCTACAGATCATTGGTTAACTAAAACTTTCTACCTGCACAATGTCCAAACAAGTGGCTCATAGGAATGTAAACAGTTTTTGAGCTGAATTGGTAGTGAAGAGTTATATGAGAGATTCAGTGGCAAATGTCCAGTTTTATTGCAGTGCAATAGGCCTGAGTGGAGGCATTAGAAACAATTCCACTGAATAGCTTTCCTCAGTACAGAGTTTTTCAATTGTGTCAGAATACAACTCTCATCATTCCTGGTCAGTATGGTGAAGGTATCTACTGGATACCAACCAGAGGAAGACTCTAATTGTCATTCTGACCACAAACTTTCACTGATTTAGAAAACTGCTGTTTCCTAGAAGCAATTTAATTCCTCATATCCTACCAGTGAGCTGCACTAAGACTGTCACATGCATACTGAGTAGCTACTACAGAAGGGAATGTCAAGGTGAGCCTCCTTTCTGCATTGACTTTGACAGGCTGCTTAGTAATTCCTAAGATGCACCCTCAGACCTCCTGAATATGAACTGGAACCAGGCAACAACACTAAATATAAGCCCTATTTATGAACAAATTCATTTCAAATAACCATAATTCTTCATGAAGTTTTAAAACTACAGTCAAGTATACATTATTAAATTAATGGGATGCTGGCAGTGACTTGTGGTGCTTTCATTAGAAAAGGTGCAATGTGGAGGTTTCAAGTAAAAGTGTGTATCCCTGTTGCTTTAAAATGGCATACACAACACATGTAATTTTCTGCCTTTCCACAATACATTGGATCATAAACTAGCCATATAGGCTGGGTTTGTGCAATGTGCTAAACTATACCCTCCAACCCAATCTAACCAAGTCAGTATGTTGTACAAATGCACCTACTGGGTCTTTAACTGTGTTAAGCGTATATTGCAAATGTAGACACTGAATGCTCCAGTTTAAAAATTGAACCCAACCCCTATTAAATACCCATGTTAAAGTAGGTAGCTTGAGACTTTAACATTTAAACAACAAACCTCTCATTTTCTAAATATAAACTAATAGTACACTGGAATTCAGCAAACTATCACTGATCCATTCTTTCGGTAGTACACTCCATACTTGGTTTCTTGATTTCTACATCGTGCAAGACTTGTCAGCTGGGCCTTGGGAAGGAGAAGAGGGACCTATGCTTGGGTTTGTTTTTGGAAGAACTATGGGCTTTGGTCTAAGTGCAGGTGGCTTCAGCTGCACCCCCATTCTTGGGGTCACCATGGGCTTGAAGGTACTCATAGTATCACTGGAAGAACTAGTGCTACGGCGAATCTGAGGCTCAGCACTTCTTAACATGATGTTGTGAAGAGGGCTCAAGGATTCTGTTGAGGTGGTGCTGGTGGGAGAATTCTTCATTTGTTCCAAGGTATCAAGGACAACATCTGGAGCATGTTTTGCAGAACTCTGACGTTCCAGTTCCCGAAGTTCATTTAGAGCCGTATTCATTGTTTCTTCAATATCCTGTTAAGAGGAAGAAGCAAATTTGTTGACAATTACTACAGAAATAGGGAAATTCAAGCTTTGTAAATACTCCTTACATTTATATGAAGCAATAGAGACACAGGTAAACCCTGCAGGTGCATGCATGTATGTATGTGCACCCTGAATTATCCACGTATAAAATACAATCACACATAAAATACAATCATTTACTTTGTCTCTCTCATAAACACATATACACAGAAGCCTACCAGCGCTCAATTCAAAAACAGACGAGCTTATAAAATCATATTTAAAATAAAAGAACTAGACATGGATGAAATTATGGAAACCTTGACTAAAAGTACGTTATACTGCAATATTTTATTGTGCATGCCCACTTGTTAGTAACAGTTCTCTATTTTTTTAAATTTGTTGTTTAAATTAAACAGTCCAAAACAAATTAAAATGTTAATGGTGCTTTGAAGTTGACTTAATATTCTGGGTATTCTAAAGTTGACCACTATAAAATGTAGGTGTTGCTCAGCAGTTGGAAGAATGAAAAATCAAAGTTAACATAAGACTTAGTTCATTTACTTTCACTGTGAAAAAGAGGCATTATGGTCCTGCATGCAGAGTTAAAAGGCATACTTATATTTTGGTTTAATAAGATGAGATGTGATCACCCAAACCCTCTGAAAAAAAGAAACAATCCCAATTCCTAAGTTTTACAACCTCAATGAAAAAAAATGAAAAGCAAGGGCAAGTATTTGATAAAAGAGCGATTATATAAGATAAAGTAAAATGGCAGGCCTGAATTTTTGGAGGAAAAGCTTTGAAGTTATAATGATTTTGAAAGGAGAGATAGCTGAAAGAAGAAGCAGGAAAGACCACCCCTGGCAGAGAATTAAAAAGCCTTAACTTGGGAAGAGAGCAAATGACTTTTCATGAAAGACAAAGGAAGAAGGATATATTTATTTAGTTTTCTTTAAAATTGGCTTTGTAGATTAAACAGAGAGAAGGTTTAGCACTGCTTACTCACAACAAGGTGCAAATACATGGAACAATACCAGGTGTTTCCTGCTTGGCTGAAATGCAATACCTCAAAGTTTGAGGACCTTTACAGATAAAGCTTTAAAGCTTTATTTTTAATGTTGCATTTGGGAGCTTCCTTTATGCTTGTGCAGGATGAGGACGGGGGCAGTCTTTCAGATTTAAAAAACTGATATCATCTAAGTGTTTTCAAGCTGTGGCTGTGGTTGTAGCGATATAAGTTCACGTAAGAAGACCCTGATACACTTGCATATGCGTAAGTTAAAAATCTACATTGGAGAACAACTGTTAGAGCTAACATCATTGTGCAATCATGTTCTGCACAGTATTATGTGTGCAGTTAAGATCAGAACCATATTTTCCTTAATAGCAAAATATTGAGAACACAATATAGGAAAGCTGAATTTCGTGCAGAGAGAGAGGGAGGGAGGGAGGGAGAGCGCTTACAGAAATTTATGCAATACTTAAATAAAACTTAGGCACTGATGATCTATTTTTTATATAATAAAAATGTCAATTTATGTAAACTAAAAAGGTCTATCTTTGCAAATAGTAATGCAGCTGCACAAATATGGACAGGGAATTCAGAACTAAGCTACAATTCAGAGAGAAATGAGACAGATAAACAGGTGCTAGAGAGAGATTGATTATGTGCCATCGAGTTGTTTTTGACTCCTAGTGACCACATAGATTTTCTCATGATCTATCCCTAACTTGTTCTTTCAAGTCTCCCAATGGTGTACTCATCGCCACTGTAACTGACTCCATCCATTGCTGCTGGTTGTGCTCTTCTTCTCTTTCCTTCCACCTTTCCCAGCATTAGAACCTTTTCCAGAGAGCTGAGTCTTCACATAATGTGTCCAAAGTAGGATAATTAGAGCCTGGTCATTTGTGCCTGAAATCATAACTCTGGTTTGATTTGTTCAGTGATTCACTGATTTGTTTTCTTGGCTGTCCACAGTATTCTCAGGAGTCTTGTCCAACACCAAAGTTCAAAGGAGTCAATACTCTTCCTGTCCTGCTTCTTTAAAGTCCAGCTTTCACGTCCATAGAGCGTCACAGGGAATACCACGGCTTGTATGATTCTTGATCTTTTTTTTAATAATATTTTATTAAAAGTTTTAACTACAATAATAAAAGATAATACAAACTAAAAAGAAAAAGAAAAATAGAAAGAGAGAATAAAAGGTGCAAGAAACCAAAATAGAAAAAAAAATAGAGAAAAGAAAAAAACCGAAGTGACTTCCTACCCTTATCACAAGTATAAACAATTTCACTATCTCTTCACCTCCTCTTAGTTAAGAGATATAAAACTCTTAATCCCATAATTCAATGCTTAGCTATAGGTAAATCAATAAACAATGTCTTTTCCAATCCAGGTGTCAGCGCAAAGTCCAAACAGAGTCCTAAAATTATCACATTAGTTAAGAAATATAAAACTCATCATTCCATATCTCTCCTAAGCAAATCTAATACACAACATCTTTTCTAGTCCAAATGTCGGCAAGTCCAGAAAGAACCCCCAGAATAACAACATATCCCATTTTATCCTTGATCAAATAATCCAACTTTATGTTCCTTCCTTTTACATAAAAAATCTTGTTCTTAATCCATTTGAATGATCGTTATCCCTTGCCTCAAATTTCTTCAAAGCTTTAACAAGACTCTTTTGTAAGTCCAGCAGGAAAAAATTATTCCAATTACTCTCTTGAATTGGCATTTTTATTTCCTTCTTAATTTTTAGAGCTCATCTGATTTTTTTTGTATATCCAGTGATAAATTCTTGTTCATATTATTTTCCATAATCAAGTCAGATAAGTTTTGTTCCAAATCTTTCTCTGTAACAGCTTCTGGGAATAGGGTGTTCATAAAAACAGACAACATAGCTGACATTGATTCAAATTCCCGATGTTTCCAATATCAAAAATAAATTCTCTTTCCCACGAAAATGCATTTATTCTTTAAAGTTAATTTGAAAGTCTTAATATTCAAAATCAAATATTCCAATGCTTTCTGAGCCCTTAATCCATTTAAAACTTTCTATAGCCAAAACCTTGCCTTGCTTTTTGCTGTTTATTTTGAATTCTTAAAGCTTATAAAGATAGAGTTTCATTTTCTTATATTAAGGATTGAGGACACTCACCCGGTGTTTCCAGCCTTGACATTTTGAAGGTGTCTAACTTTAAAGCAGTTAATAGACAATTTCCAAAGGTAATTGCAAATTTAGTGTCCTTTGAAGACTCTGACTGCAGTTGGAGCAAGAATGGCAAATTCCCTTGTCTCCCATCCACTGGAGACTGCTACCTTGAAGTCTCCTCATGAGGAGCAACCTTATGGAGCGCAATGTGGGCAATTTTGTGTCCTTTCTTTCTCCAGAGAGGGTTGAAGAAGCCGATCTACTCATTGGCTCCTTGTTCTTAGCCACAACTGTCAGCTCTGGTTTTCAGAGTTGTCTTCAGTCTGCCATTCTTCCCCAGAAATCCACACAATTCTGGTCTTTGTAGGTATAGACACATCACAGCATTTGAGTATCTTTTCCAAGGCCTTCATGGCTGCTCTACCAAGTGCTAATCTGTGGCGTATTTCTTGACTGCTTGTTCCTTTACTGTTGATGGTTGACCCTAAAAGGCAGAAGCTATCCATCCAAACCTATTTACAGGATGCTTATTATATAATGCAGCCTTCCCTAACCTGGCATCCTCTGTATGTGCTGAAATTTCAACTCTCAGAACTCCTAGCCAACATAAAAAATACCTGCTTCCACCCCCCCTCAAATTTGGAGATTATCACCCCAGCATATCTGAAGGCTTCCATGATGGTGAAGTCATGCATATTGTGTGACTTCACCTCCCCCATGGTTCATATGTTAACAATACATACCTGAGCAATTGACTCTGGGTCAAGTGGTTTGTGGTCATTGAAAACTGGGTACTGGCCAGATGAGGTTGATCTTCTAATTGGAGGGCTGTCACTTTTTTTCAGTGATTCATGTCTACTAATATTGGTGAGGCTACTGTGGCCAGGTCTCCGTCTCCTTTCTGGGCTATCTGTTGTGAGACTGTGGTTCTGAAGGGCAGCTCGAGAAGTATTGTGACTTGCAATACTGGGGG